>NC_030853.1:26766878-26799483 GCF_000208745.1 Theobroma cacao
ATATATATTTTTAAAAGAGTTAACTTTCTAATATTGATTCTCATACCTATTTTATTATTTTAACGCTTAACCTAATAATTTTTAATTTCTTAATTTAATCTTTTAGCCTACCATTTGTTTCATTCATTTATATTATTATTTTATTATTGTTGTTTTTGTTATTTACCTTTTTTTTATGTTTTCTATTTTAATGATTTTGATTGATTTTGATTTTTTTTTTATATTTACATTATCATGTTTATTATACTATGTTCCCATTATCTTACTAACAAAAGGCTACATATATAAAAAAAATCATCATAACCATCACCAACAAAAGCCCAAGATTTAAAACTTACCCAAGATTCAAGCCCGACTTAGCCCAGTACGCATCAATCCGGCAGAAAGCCCGTGAGCATGCCCCAAGTATTCAGCCTTCCTGAGCTAAAACGCAGTCGTTTTGAATGCCCTTGAGCTGCCCAATCTTATTCCCCAAAAACGACACCGTTTTAGCTTTCAGTTTTAACTATAAAACCCACTCTTCTTTCTTTTCTTCCCATTTCTTCCTTTCACTTTCTCTCTCTACCTATAAACTCTCTGACTTCTCTCTACACTCTTCCTCTGTTGGATTTCTCCTCCTCACGCCGGCGAACTCCCCTTGGCCGTCAATCTGCAGGAAACCTCACGCCGGCGAACTCCCCCTTGCAGCCGATCTGTAGGTGGTCTCATGGGTTCCCTTACGGTCGGCTTCCCCAACCGGTGGTGTCGTTCCTCACTTGGATCGGCTCTTCCTTCCAGCGTCGACAGATCTGGTGGCGCGATGGTCGGGCTCCTTCTCGCGCCGGCGAACTCCTCCTTGCGGCGTCGGTCAAGTCGGCTCTTCCTTCCAACGTTGACAGATCTGGTGGCGCGATGGTCTGGTCCCTTCTCACGCCGGCGAACTCCTCCTTGCGGCGTCGCTAAAGTCGGCTCTCCCCAACCGACGACAGATCTGGTGGAGCGACGGTCTGGTTCCTTCTCACGCCGGCGAGCTCCTCCTTGCGGCGTCGCTAAAGTCGGCTCTCCCCAACCGGCGACAAACCCTCAGCCGCAATCGGTCCTCTCTGGCCTGACTCCCCTTTTCACTCTCACTGAACACGTTTTCTCCTTTTCGGTTATTTTTTTTTGGATATATCTCTTCGATTTTTTTCGTGGATTTTTTGCTGCTAGAGAACTTAGGGATTTTCTTGTTGTGATTTCTTGGCTGCCAGGATTTTTTTGTTGCAGGTTCCCCCTCCTCCCGGATGCTACAGTGCCCCCTCCCCTTTATACCCGATTCTTGGGCTCTGGAGGGGGCACGCTCCATTGCCTTGTCCCTGGGCATCAGGGGGCAAGTTCCACTACCCTGCCAGACGCGAATTTTTCGCGTCTGGCAGGTGAGAGAGGTGCCTGGCAGGGTGCGTCCGCACCCTGCCAGTCGTACCTTTCTCCTTTCTTTTTTTCATTTTTTCTCTTTTTTTGTTTTAAAAAAAAAATTTATTATATATTTTTTAATTCATTTTTTTTGTTTATAATTTAGTGTCTACAATTATATTTTACAAGATTCATGTAATTAAAATTATAACTAATCACCTTCTATCAATACTATATAAAATTTAACTATTATGTCAATTCTTTATTAACATTCAATTGTTTCCTTTAACAGTCATAAATAAATTTTATATTGAGATAAAATTTATTGCTTTTATTCACCTACCACCTTTAAAGATTTTAATATATAAGTATTAAAATGAATATGTTATTCAATTGTTTCCTCTAACAGTTATAAATAAATTTTATATTAAGATAAATTTTAAAGGCATTTTAAAAAATAACCCTCAAAGTAAGATGTTTTAAAAAATAACCATTTTTTATAATTTTAACTATTTCTAGTCAAGTTGGATAAAAATACCCTTAATGAAATCTCTTCATATTCAAGTGCACATGATGTTGCATACCAAGCATATAATGTTACACGCTATGTTGAAAAAATGTTATTATTACATGCAATGTACAAAAGTATGTTACACGCTATAGTAAAAAAAAGGTTGTTACAAGTCATGTTGAAAAAAATATTGTTGTTACACGTCATATTCAAAAATATGTTACACGCCATATTGAAAAAAATATTGTTGTTATACTCCATGTTGAAAAAATATCGTTGTTACATGCTACGTTAAAAAAAAAGTTTTTTACACTTTAATGTTTAAAATGTTGTTATTACTTGCAAACTAAAACTTCAAATCCTCTCAACTCTTTTTATTTTTTTTATGATTTGGCATAGATTTAAGTGTTTCTAACATGTTTTCATAAATGAAAACATAATTTTCCTTATCTAAAAAACTCGTTTTGGCTAAAATTGAAAAAAAATCCTTTTGAAACCCTAGGTTCATAAATTTTAAACTCTTGAGTTTATTGGTGTCTAGACCCCAAATTGATCCAATTAAAAGTTATTTCAAACATTTGTAATCATTTCTACCATTTTAGTTTCATCCAAAACACATAAAAATCAAATTTCCTAAATAACCACCTATCCGAAGCACATCAAAATCATCACTTGACATCTTGAAAACGTAGGAGAGAGAAATCAAGAGCACAACAATCAGATGTCGAAGAGAGAAATCAATAAAATTAAAGAGAATTAGATGGTGAGAGAGAAAAATCGGAAGCAAAGACGAAGATGGGTAGAAATTGTGATGAATAGTTTAATTTATTTGAAATAGTTTCAAGGGTATTTTTGTTAAGGCACGACTAAATATGGGTAAAAACAGTTAATTTTAGTTTGGGACCTATTTTTGGAATCAAGTTATCAAGATGGCCATTTCTCATAATTTTCTCTAAACTTTATTATTTTTATTCACCTGCTGCCTTTAAAGATTTTAATAAATAAGTATTAAAGTTAATATGTTTTAATTCTAAGTGAAAAATATGGTAAAAGTTTTTTTTTACAATTTGGTGGACCTTGGTATCTTTAATAAAGGGTTGATCTCAACCTGATATCTCTCATGAAGGTCTTACAATAGTCAAGATTTGGGTCTTCTCTGATATCCCTTGTTAGGGACCCATATTTTTAACACAAAATAAATGCCCATTAGATGGAAGGAAATGTTGATTTATAAACCCAACATTTAAGAACCTAATTCTTACCTTAATATAGACACAAGCATTAGGTTGGTTTTTTAAGGAAGAAGAAGACATCTTTTGTGCAAATTTATGTATTTGTTTATCATGATGCTAGCTAAGATTGAAAAATTGTATAAAATTTTATGATATTTACAGTACTTATTCTTTTTTATATATAAATTTGGTAAATGAGGTTTTCAATTTCTCAAATCAAAACAATGTATATTGTATTTTACAATATTCGTGTAATTAAAATTATAACTGATCATCTTGTGTCAATACTATATAAAATTTAACTAGTGTGTCAATTCTTCGTTGGCATTCAATTGTTTCCTCTAAAAGTCACAAACAAATTTTATACTGTGATAAAGTTTATCATGCTTTTATTTACCTATTGCATTTAAAGATTTTAATAAGTTTTAAAATTTATCACTTTTATGCACCTACTGTCTTTAAAGATTTTAATAAATAAGTATTAAAGTGAATATGTTTTTCAAATATTTTCTCTAATAGTTACAAATAAATTTTATATGTAGATAAAAATTATAGCTTTTATTCACTTACTCCACCGCCTTTAAAGATTTTAATAAATAAGTATTATTATTAAGTTTTATTTCTCCTTTAAAGATTTCAATAAAGAAATATTATTATTATTAAGTTTTATTTCTCACTGAAAAATATGATTAAAGTTCTTTACAAGGTCGAGAGTGACTACACCTTGGTCAGGGTCGAGTGTGACCATACCTTGTTCAAGGTTTACCCTTGTATCTCTAATTGAGGTTCGACCTTGACCCTGGTATCTCTCATGGGGAATTCATATCAGTGAAGATTTGGCTTTCTCTGACACTATTTGTCACAAAAAGATGTGCCTGTTAGGTTGAAGAAGGTTTTATTTATAAACCTAAAACCCACTCCATCTCTTATTGATGGAAGATTTGTGACACTAAGCTCATACTAAATGATTTTTTTTTTTGAGAAAATATAAGGTTATTTTTGCTATAAGAAATCACTATAGAAATAAGAATAGTTGCAATCAATGTAATAGCAATTCGGTGTTTTATTTGTAAAAGACTTTCACATTATTGTATGACATTTATAGAAGGATTAACAATGATAATTTCCTTTTAGGACATCAAAAGTAAAATCTGAAAAGGAAAGGGATTAAGAGATAAATTCAGAATCTGATTTTTGACCTTGATATGGACACGACCATTAAATAGATTCTCTGAGAAAGATGGGGCATTTTTTGTGTAAATTTATCTCTTTCTAATTTATCATTATGATAGCTAAGATTGAATAGAAAAGTATGATATTTATAGTACTCATTCTTTTTTACACATTAATTTGGTAAACAAGTTATTTAGTTTATCAAATCAAAGCAAAATATTTTGTATTTTACAAGATTCGTGTAATTAAAATTATACTAAAAAATATGGTAAAAGTTTTTTATATTGACTGCCGACAAGGAAAAAATGTTGAATTTTTGGTGTATACATTGTGGATTTGCCAAATATTAATGGTAGTGATATGTTGGTTGGTAGGAATGCATGTGGGTGATAGTGGGTACTTTTAATTGTGTATTTGTTTTGGCTGAATAAATGAGTGTTAGATATCCCATTGAAGGAAGTATTTTTTAGACCTTTTTCATTAACAACTGCGAATGAGATTAGAGTGGTGGAAGGAATGAGATTATATTTTTTGTATTATAGTTTTATGTTTAGTATTTTAAGATTAAATAGAAATAAAATAAGAATATTAGATGTTGACTGTATTAATTTTTTTTAAGTTTGATTAAAGAATGAGTAAGTTGAAAACAATTGACAAATTTTTTTTAAAAAAGATGCAAATTGTCAAAATGATTCTCTTATCCTTGAGCTAGTAAGCCTTAATGAGCACAACTTTTCTAAGGGACTTTTGTAAGTCTTTCATTTATTATTCCTTTTGATTTATATGCTATACAAAATTATTATCTATTATAAATATTTTGATTGTTAGTTAAGTTTAGCATATTAATTTTAAAAATTTTAGCCTCTATTCTTTTTTGTCTTTGATCCTCCCTAATAAAACTTGGCTAGTTTAGCCCCCGGTATGGAATTTATTTAGCATGAAGAATATGCGAAGCTTGTTCCAGATCATATCACGCTTTGTTCCAATTGGATAAAAGCTGTCACCTATTTGAGGACATTTCTTTCATATCTATTCTGCAGAGAGTTAAGATATGACTCGAGTTTCGCAAGAAGACTTTCATGAAGTGGACTGCCTGTTTTCTTCGTCTCTCTTAAAGTAGTTTGGAGAACATAGTTTCCATATAATAACCCCTTGAATTTGTTCTTCGTTTCTAATTAAGATTTCAGGTTTTTATAGGATTAATTAATGGGCTAGTTCAAGATTAAAAGTTCTTTTAGAACGAGGAATAGAGGTATTACAAAAAGAGTGATCTGAGTACTTGTTTAATAACGAATCTGTCACCGGGCTCAAGAATTACTGGACATTAAAGGAAGGGGAATAAAACTTTTGCCTTTTAAATCCGACCATATCCATTATATTAGAAAATAAAAACGAAAACCGAACTTACCCAAATTGACCAAGGTCGATGATTCAACTTGCCATATAGGGAAAACTTTAGCTTCATGTCAAAAATCAGGGTGGAGAGAGTATAATTGTGCCCAATGTATATTAGTACCTCTCTGCATTGAATCATTTAGGCTAGCTAGTATTTGTAGCGTGGTCACGTGCATTATAAGTAAAAATTTAGTTTCAAAAAATTTTTAAATACTAAATTTGCATATATGATTACTAATATTTACAATATATAAAATCTAGAATATAAATTATTGAAATTTTTTACAGGAGATTTTGCAAGAAATTGGTCTGCCTACTTCTTGGGTTAGCCTAATAATGTTTATTGTTAAATCGCCTACCTTCTCCATCATCTGAAATGATCAACACACAAATGCTTTTGCTCTTTCTAGAGGAATAAGACAAAGTGATCCTCTCTCACTGTGTCTTTTTGTACTCCGTCTTAAAAGGCTTCCACATTTAATTGATCATGAGGTGAGATAAGGTAATTGGAGACCACTTTTTTTGACAAAGAGGGGCTCGATTTATCTCATGTTTGTTTTGTGGACGATCTTATGCTATTTGGAGTTGCAACAACAAATCAGGTGAAGACTATGATGCGAGTTCTTGATACTTTTTGTTTGGCATCTAGGCAAAAAGTCAGTTTAGCAAAATCACGAAAGTTGATGTCTTCCAATATTGGTCCTTTACATGTAAAGTTACAAAGTGATGTTGCCAAAATCTAGTTGACAAAGGACTTTAGTAAAATACCTTGGCACTCCAATGATCCATGGGAGAATCACTCGGGATACATATTCCGAATTGATTAACAAAATCAAAAACAGATAGGAGAAATGGCATAATAAGCATTTGTCCATGATGGGTTGCATCTCACTTGTGCAATCTGTTACAAGTACTATGGCATCATACTTGATGCAGACTTCCTTCCTACTTGCGAATGTCGTAAAGGAGATAGATCGGCTAAATAGAAGCTTTGTTTGGGTCATGTGGGTGGGATTCGGAAGAGCCATGTTTGACTTGGAAGAAAATCTGTCTTCTTAAAGAACTAGGAGGATTACAGATTCGAGAAACTAGAAAAATGAATTTAGCTTTGCTTGCGAAACTGGGATGGAGTGTATAAAAAAAAGGACTCATTATGCATAGATCTTTTGAAGAAAAAAAAAATACTAAAAACATGTTGATTTCATGGCCGCATGTGTAAAGACTACTGATCTTCTTGTGTGGAGAAGCATTCTGAAGAGCGGAGAAGTTTTATTGAAGCGAATAAGAGTGAACATAAATAATGGGCATAGTGCTAAATTTTAGACAGATACATGGATCAACTATGGCCGCAGAATACAAGCTGTCGTGCTATAGTAAGGGGCCAGCAGAGGATCGACCTTCGGTGTTAATTCACTGTAGTGATATGCAGTAGTCAGTAATCAACTCCATAAGTTTTTTAATACAAAGGATCTATCATAGTGACAACTGCAGAGCATATGACTTATATTATTGCTTATTAAATGTGAACACTATATTCGTATTCAATTATTAATTGAGTTGAAAGAGTGATGGTGTGTATTCTTATTATCTTAAGCACATCATTGGTCACTAAAAGTCAGATCTTAACTAGATCGTATTACGAAGATGACTTTTGAAGGTCAGAAGTCAATCAAAATACGTTGAGCTATGTTTAGTGCCTTTAATATAGATTGTTTGGTTTACCACACTTAGTGCTACGGACTATGGTTCCATAGTTAAATTGAGTTTTCAATGTCAATCCCCTTGTAGCACCCGAGTATTTGGCTCATTGGTTAGTGCTTGATCCTCCCGTTTAAAGAGTAAGGTTCGAATCCCTCTTTCCCCAATTATAAAAAAATAAAAAAAATGTCAATCTCCTTGTATGTTTTGGTATTAGAGCTAACTTTTATCTTTAATTAGTACTACACAAATTGTTTTTTTTTAATAAAATAATGTAAGAATTAGTGAGAATTTGAATTTGATATCTTCTTTTGATCTTTTCATAAATAAATTGCAATTGTGGATAATCATTATATTATATATATACACAATATTGGGTGTGCATAGGAATGTGTATATAGATATTATATAAATTATTTACTTTTTAAATGTATAATAGTAATATATTATATAAAGGTAACTTATTTCTAGAACAAAATAAATATAAATTCAAAGGATGTGCACTCAATCATCTGAGAAATTGAATTGAAGTTTCAAGCTATTAAGCTTTATATTATAAAATATTAACTATTTGAAATCTACTATGAACTAATCATAGTGAGATTTTAGCAGTCGACACAATCCAAATTCAAATATATTTATTTAAACCTAGTAATTAATTTCCATAGAATTGGAAATGTGATTAAAACTAGGATTTTAGCAGTCTACATAATCCAAATTCAAATATATTTATTTAAACCTAGTAATTAATTTCCATAACACTGGAAATGTGATTAAAACTAGGCAGTAGGCAGCATGTACCCTTTAAATATCTAAACTTCTTTAAGCTGAATGCACTCCATAACCTCCGACTTGATGGATCATGCAATCAATTTCCTCCTCATCCTCCATCTTGACCTATACAAAAAAAAAATCAAATTATAATTAAAGTACTAGTACTTATTTAATAACTAATTATTAACATGGCTAAGTATTAAGATTTCACAAACAAGTTATATTTTTTTTTTTGAAAATTATGATTTCATTGTTTCACAAAAGCATATACCAAGACTTGAAGTAATCTCCTGTACAAGACAAACAAGAGACATACATCAAGAATCAACTTATACCAATATCCACAACACCTTGTACACATAAGGAGAGTCCCACAACAAGATATACACAACAACTCACCAAAACAAAAGCGCTTATCATCATCCATCAAAGGATCAATAATAGACATGAATCACCACAAGCAAGTTATAAGTCATGAAAAAAATGAGACCTGTTCAGGTGTTTCATCTTCATTAAGGCGACGACCGTCAAACAAGAAAGCGACGGTATTTGGCTCAAATGAATATTTGGAGCAATGAGCATTCATCAACTTGCGTAGTGGGGTGGTGCGCTTCATCTGGTAATATGCTTCTTGTCCATCCTGCATATCAAAATCAACCATGAAAATATATATCAAGTAATTTCAATTCTTTTGCTATATAATATGAACAAAAAAATAATAAAAAAATATTTTTTTGAAATAATAAAAAATAAAAAATTTGAGTACTTGAATGATATAGAAATGGTGTAAATACTCAGATCTACCTACAATTAATCATAGTTTGTATCAAAAATAAGATATAATGTTATATACTAAAAATTTAATTTATCCAATATGTGCGACACCAAAAATAAGATATTTGCAGAAGACTTTACATTAGCTTGACAATTTTTTTAGAACAAAAGTAAAAGTAGAAACGAAAGAAAGGGATTAAAAGAGAGTTAGAACCTGATTCTTGATTGTGATACGGACACGAGCATTAGGCAGATACTTTGCTAGAGAGGAAGACATCTTTTTGGCAAATTTGTTTTTCTCTTATCAATATGCTAGGTAAGATTGAAAAATTGTATGAAAAGGTATGATATTTATAGTACTCATTTCTTTTTATTAATACATAAATTTGATAAATAAATTTCTCGATTTCTCAAGTCAAAGAACGATACTTTGTATTTTACAACGGTTTTTTATTCAAAATTATACAAATGAAAAGCCATAATGATTCAAATTGATTATTTGCTGTCAATGAATTATAAATTTTAACTATTATGGTAATCTTTGCTGGCATTCAATTATTTCTTTTATAAATGCAAATAAATCTTGTATTGAGATAACCTTTATCTCTTTTGTTCACCTGTCGCCTTCAATTGGCATTCAATTGTTCTTTCTTACAATCCTCAGTCATCTTTTGTTGGCATTCAATTGTTTCCACTTGTATACACAAGTAAACCTTACACTTACTATACGCTTTATCCTTTTTATTCACCTACCACTAAACAAGTATTAGAGTGAAATGTCTCAATCCTTTGTTGACATTGAATTGTTTCTGTTGGAATGAGCTCCGCAGTCAATTGGATTAGTTAAGGCTTGGATCCAATCATGCAATCATATTATTCATACTGAATGATTGGAGATTTTCCACCATCAATAAGACAATGATTACAAGTTTATTGGATAAAGTCTATGAGATTAATATGCCTTGCAAGGGAATTGTAAAGTGTTACAATTATGAGATTCGTATGCATCAAAGCATAATTTCTAAATGTTCCTGGTCGATGTATCATTGAGACTAGACATTAATCATGCTTAGAGACTGGTACATTCTATATTCCTTACTTGAGAATTAAGCAATCGATTTTATAGGTTGAAGTATAAAGATACTTAGAACTAGAATGTGGTGCTTGCTTTTAGAAGAAGTTCATTGAACATGACCCGTCATGAGAAGTGCATTTGGTATCTCACTTTATTGTTTATGCAATACCTCTCATGTATCAATCGTGTAAGTACTCCCTAGACTTGAGACACTAGGTTGTCTTATATGTGGAGTGTTATACTTTGATTTCATCCTTATGAGTCCCACCAAGGATGCCAAAACAGGATATTGTTAGGTATAGCATGAAGCATGTAAAGGCAAATGAGTGGTCAAGATAAGAATCATTATCTCAAGTGATTCAGGGGACATATCCTAATTATGCCTGGTTGATATTAACTTATTGAAGTCCTTGGCTAAGGCGACTTAGAAATTATGAAAAGAGTTTCATAAGTTTTCGTAAAGTTAATGATCTAATTATAAGAACGAATATGGAGATTAATGAGAGTAGACATTACACCATACTCTTATTGTCTTTGGGATATATGATGAGAGAATGAATTACACTACACCATACTCTTATTGTCTTTTGAAATAGGGGAAAAAAATTAATACAAAAGTTAAAAAAAAAAGAAAGTAAGGTTATGAATTATCTGTATTTTAAAAGACCAATGATCTGTATTTTAAAAGACCATTGGTATGTTACTTTTTAAGATAAGGGAAAATTCCATGTCAGACAAATAATTCAAACATACAAAAATCTAATTAAAATTTTGTTAATCTTGCAAAGTTAGATTTCATGTTTAAGAAGTTCATTAACACGTAACATTTATACAAAACAATCTCATTTCCATATCTTTTGAACCATACCATATAGTCAAGTAGATTCCCATAAAGTGAACCCTCCATACCCAAATTTTAGTGTAAACTAAAAGCTTTATAATTGATCCTTGTTTTTATATGACAAAAGCTAATAATCAAAATATGAGTTTATAAGTGCATTAGGACTTTACAAATCCCCTACGCATCTATTTGAAAAATAGGCTAAGTGTTTAAAGTTCAAATATGTTGAAAAAAGGCTTAAACTAACCCAAAGTATCAAGACCTCGCATAAGGGTATTGAGACTATAAGTTTTGAATGCCTCACAAAATAGCTTAAGGAAGAAGGTGTATTGAGACATCTCTGGTAGGTATCAAGACTCCGTTCATTGAAAGACCAAATTCCAGAAAACAAGTATTAAAGTATTGAGATATAGACATCAAGTATCGAGACATCTCTTCAAAATAGTAGAATTTCAGAGAGCAAGTGCCAGTGTATCGAGACACAAGCTTTATGGTATCGAGACTTTGCTTTTAATCTTCAGTTTCCAGATAAGAAGTCCAAAAGTATCTAGACTCGAACTTCATCGTATCGAGACTTCACCTTCAGACATCAAGTTTTAGAGAAGAAATGTCAAAGTATTGAGACACACAAAGAAACTATCGAGACCTTATCTTTAGAGCCTAAGATTCTAGAGGTGAAGTGCTTAAACATTAAGACCAACTTGTTAAGTATAGAGACATCATCTCTAGGCATGCTTTTCCACAGAGCAAGCTAATATATATCAAGAACATGCCATAGAAGTATCGAGGCATGATTTAGTTTGGAAATTTCAAAGGAAGAACAAGTATCGAAACATGAACTGAAGTATCGAGACATCAGTTGAGACTAGCAATTAAAATATCAAGACTCAAATCATGAGTATTGATACTTCATATCAGACAAGTCAAAAAGGGATACATTTAATGGCCATAATTTCGAAATCAAACTCTCAAATGGCTATGAAAAAGGTTTATCAAAGGATGGCTAGAGCTCATTTTTGAGTAGAGAGAACACCCAGAGAAGATATTTTAAGTAAAAGGGAAGTTTCCAAGAGAAAATTCCTTCCCCTCACTTTTCAAATCAAGTTTTCATCGTCTTTGCTTCTTTGAGATTAAAGTTTTACTACTCCTTTGATAAGCCTTTACTCTCTTTTTGTATTCATTGATTTATTCAGCCTACTTAGAGGCATTCTAGAGCTTAAACTTCACATTCTTTATAATCTTTTTACGGATTATACCTTCCCTAGAAAGGTAGAGTGTTGAGAGTGGTTATACCTTAACTTTTGAAAAAGTAATGTTGATAGGTTAAACCTTAACCTGTGTAAAATGTAGAGAGGTTGTGCTTACTCCTTGAAAATGCATTGTAGAGGTTGTTCTTGCTCATTGAAAAGGTATTGTAAAGGTTGTGCTTACTTCTTTAAAAAGGCATTGTTGCAATGGTTGTACTTGAACCTTAAAAAAATATTTTTTTTATAATGAATTACAAATTCCTTAGTAAGCCACATGGAATTATAACCAAACTTAGGAAGATCTATGTATTTTACCCTTATATAAAGTATTTACTTTAAACATATAATAGTAGTATATTTTTTGAATGATATGAATCTCAACAAGTAATGAAAAGCTCATGGCTTAAAACATAAAGTTCTCAATGCTATAGCATAGAGTGGAAGTAAGTGTTTTACCATGGTTGACTTAAGAATATTTTTTTTATTCAATGTTTTAGTAAATTTGTAAGAAGTGAAAAGCAAAATTCACAAAAATCTAGAAAAAAAATATAAATCCAATAGATGTGGACTTAATTAATGCAAAAATTGAATTGAAATTCCAAACTATTTAGTTCTTTATTATAAAATATTAATTGTTTAAATTCTACTGTGAACTAATCATAGTGAAATTTTAGCAATCTACACAATCCAAATTCAAATAATTATTTAAACTTAACTATTAATTTCCATAACACTGGAATTATAATTACAACTAGATAGTAGGTACAATGTAATATCTAAACTTCTTTATGCAAAATCCCTTAACCTCCTATTTGATAGATCATGCATTCAATTTTCTCGACATCCTCCATCCCCACCTATACAGAAAAAAAAATTATAATCAAAGTATGAGCACTTATTTTATAACTAATTATTTGGCCAAGAATGCATATTTCACGAGCAAGTTATAAATTACGAAAGAAATGATACTTGTTCAGGCGTTTCATCTTCATGAAGGCAACGACTACCAAACAAGAAAGAGGCAGTATTCAACTCCAATGAAAATATGGAGCAATGAGCCTTCATCAGCTTGCGCAGTGGGCTCGTACGCTTCATACTGTAACATGCTTTTTCTCCATCCTGCATATCAAAATCCACCATGAAAATATATTAAGTAATTTCAATGCTTTTGCAACAAGGGAAAAATTAATCATGACAATATTTTTGGTACATCAAAAGCAAAAGTAGAAAAGAAAGAGATGGGTTAAGAGATAGAGTCATCAGAACCTGATTCTTGACTGTGATACGGACACGATCATTAGGCAAGTACTCTGAGCGAGGGGAAGACATCTTTTGTGCGAATTTGTTTTTCTCTTGTCACTATGTTAAGTAAGATTGAAAAATTATATAGAAATGTGTGATATTTATAATAGTCTTTTTCTTTTCATTGCCACATAAATTTGGTAATTCGCATATTAAAAGGTTCATGTATTCAAAATTATACAAATTAAGAATTAAAATAATTCAAACCGATCCTTTCCTATAGATACTAAATAAATTTTAATTGTTATGTCAATTTTTTGTTAGCATTCAACCGTTTCCTATTATAGACACAAATAAATCTTGCACCTAGATACGTTTGATCTCTTTTGTTCACCTAATGCTTTCAAATGAAATTCAATTGTTTCCTTTGATAATCATGCCTGAATTCGCTGGCATTCGTTGGCATTCAATTATTCACAAGATTTCACTAAGCAAGTATTAGAAAGAATCATCTAGTAGTTTTTACCATTTCTCCAAAAGATCAATATCTAAGCTTCAAGCTCTCTTCTCCTCCCGAACCTTTTTATATGTATTAAAAAAAATTTATGCAAAAGTTAAATTTAGTAAGACATAATGCTCAAAAAAGATTCTAAACTATTTTAAAAAATTTTAAATAAACCTTTATTGTTTAATTACATTTAATCAAGCTCTTGTATTTTTATGTTAGATCAAATAAACTCTCATGACTAATGATTGATTAATTATCATTGGTCAAAATATCACTTGTTATTTTGTATCCACATGACACTAAAATCACGTTGATGTGAAGGATGAAAATTATCACAAGATTATGTTATTATGTCACATTAATATGTCACATCATCATTAATTATGATATATCAGCATATCACATCATTATTCATTATAATATGTTAGTATGACATGTCAACGTCATACTGCATAAAATGACAAATGATATTTTGACTAAATCAATAATTAACCATAAAGATTTATTTGATTCAAAATAAAAGTAAAAAAAAACTTATTTAATTCAAAATAAAAAAATAAAGATTTGATTGAAGGTAATAAAAATATAAGAGTTTGATTGAATACAATAAAAATATAAGAGATTTATCAATTGTTATAAAAATATAATGACTTACTTAAATTTTCCTGAATAGTCTTAAAAAGCTTTTTTAGATATTATATCATTTAGTAATTAATGAAAGAAGAAAAAGAAAGAAAGTGCGAAAGAGATAAAATGAGTGATATGAAAAAAAATTTAGAAAATTTAAATTCCCTTACAAAATTTCAAGTTATTAAAATATTGATAATTAACGACTAATAATCTTATAACAATTTGATTTTAAATTAAAAGAGTTATAACAAAAGTAATCATATAAAAAAGACCATCATAATATAATATCAAAACTCATAATTGAAACCAATTTTTTTTTCACTCATCTGTAATTGTAATTAATGATCTCTTCTTTTAAAAGATCATACATATGTTACTTTTTGTACCAAAAGGGAAGATCCATTTGGGGCAAATAATTCAAATATACTAAAATTTGATCAAAATTTCGTTAATCTTGCAATTTATCAATAATTGTGATCGATGTGCTAAAGATATGAAAACCTAATGGAACACCAAAGGAAGAAAGGTAAAAGAAAGCCATTTTATAAGAAAGTAGTTTCTGACAAACCATGAATTCTTCTTTTCCTTTTGTTCGAACCTTAAAATAATCAAACTTAGATGCAAAACTACTAGGATAGAACTTTATTCAAACCATATTTCTGCCGTATATCTGAAAATAAGCCCGTGGAAACAGTCGTTTATATAACTAAAGGTCCATCCTATTCCAGTTTAGATTTTGGTTGGCTAGAATTGGAAACAAGAAGAATTATACAATATGCTTGTCAGAGTTTAGTTTCTGAATGCAGTCTCTAAGTTATAAAAAAAATTCACAAAATAGGTTGACATCAAAAAGTTTTTATATGTACATTCAATTTAGAGAGGTTAAATCTCTGCATCAGTGGGGCTGTATGGGAGTTACTTAAACCATGAATCTACACTTTTTCGAGATATATATATATATATATATATGTGATTTACAGGGGGGGATTTTTGGTTTCATCTAATTGCGGTACGCCGTTTTGGCTGCAATGCCGCTGACATTACACGCAGCCTGTTTGTTATCTCTGTAAATGATGGCCTGGCTGCAGGGTCAAAGGACCAACATTCTTCCATTAACTTTCTCCATTCAGGATCACAACGTTCTGGTATAGGAGGCCTGAGGGTATTATTTACAATTCCACCTTCAAGCAGAGTTCAGACAAAATCATTTGTCAATGCTAGAAGAATACAAAGGAACGAGTAAAACAAGGTTGGACAATAGCCAATAAACACGTTCAGACATGAAAGTTTCTCTTCTCTAACAGAATTGAATGTGAGTCAGTGAATAAGATAATGACATATTGAGGACTAGTTTTCAAAAGCATACCAATTATTGCACCACAATGCATGCTAGCATATGGTTCTTCCCCAGTTAGAATCTCCCATAATGCAATACCAAATGAGAAAACATCAACCTGCAAAGGGAAAGAAACAAGCAGATAATGGTCTTATTTCCTTCTTCGACGAAGTCATTCCCCTGTCGTATATGTTTAGTGCACAATTTAAAGTAAGGACACTATCCTATATATAATCCTAACCTTTTCTGAAACCCGGCTACTACTGCCGTTCAATAACTCCGGTGCCATCCATGGCAGAGTTCCACGCACCCCACCAGATACAAGAGTATTGCGCTTGATTCTTGACAACCCAAAATCTCCAACCTGCAAAGCAGGTATATTTTCCAGGTGAGCTCTACTTTGCTCAAATGGTAGACTAGTTATATGTGATTTTTATCTGACAGTTTCAGATATAATAATTAGTAATTACAAAACAACACATGTATCCACAAGCTAACATGTATGCTAGATCAACTATTTAAAAAATATGTTCAACAGAATATGATTCCTACTACTAATAACCTTGCATATGGGTCGTTGAGGATCCCTCAAGTTGACAAGCAAATTGTCGCACTTCAAATCAAAATGGACAATATTTTTAAAATGCAAATATTCCATGCCAAAAGCTGCATCCAGTGCAACTACAAGCTTTCTACGACGATCAAGTGCCCTGCAGGAAAATTTTTAAAGTTCATAAATCTATTTATGTCAAAGGAAGAAAAGGAAATGAAAATGTATGGACTATGGACTAACTTACCTATCTTTCTTTAGAAGGGCATTCCTTAATGATCCATTCACCATGTATTCAGTAACAGTTGCCATAGTTCCTCCAGGTCCATCAGTGACAACCCCATAAAAAGCCACTACATTTGGATGATGAAGTTTTGATAGAATTCGTGCTTCTCTCCAAAATTCATTAGTCTGTACAAATTTCCAATTAGAAATGTTCAAAACTATAG
Source organism: Theobroma cacao (assembly GCF_000208745.1). Lineage (NCBI taxonomy): Eukaryota > Viridiplantae > Streptophyta > Magnoliopsida > Malvales > Malvaceae > Theobroma > Theobroma cacao. The sequence continues at coordinate 26,783,685 of NC_030853.1, forward strand.
AAACCTCGCCCTCAAGTAATTAAAATATGTTCCGATCCATTTTAGTCCCGTTTCTTTAGACTGTGGACGGTTCTAAATATTAGAAATACAATTAAACTTTACAAGAGCTATAATTATAAGATTATAAACAATTGAAAAAGAATTCAGATATGGTACTAATTAATAAAAGACCCACCAACCGCTCTTGCTCTGACGACCTGCCCAAAAAACAACTTTCTTTGATTCTCTTAATAGCAACATCTGTTCCCCTCCATTTTCCATAAAAAACGGTTCCAAATGTACCTGATCCTAACTCATGAAGTTCTTCAATATCAGCATCCTTTATGATCTGTATATCAGTAGTTAGAGCAGTCTGTTAAACAAAGGCAGAAGTACTAAATATGAAACAGAAAATAAAAAAGAGTGAGCAAAGGGCAGATAATTTGAGATTGACAATTTAACTAGTAATTTTTGACATGTCTGAAATATTCTTATTCCAACTGCCAGTCCTTTTGTCAATCTAAAAAAATTTAGGAAATCTAATACGTGCAGAAACTTTGAATGGCAACAATGGGGCTTTGTGCTTAAGAGGGGCATGCAAGATTTTGTTCTGTGTCAAGTATGTGTGTACCTGTACTGGTATAAACTTTAACGAAATTAAACTTGTATAATCATGTAACAAGGATAATCATGATGGTTGAATGATAAAAAGAAAGAAGCTGCTAGCACTAGGTGGGATCTTGCACAGCTTGGACCCAATATGGATCCCTTCCTATCCCACGTGAGTGAATGAACTGGTCAAAGACACTTTTGGTTTATGGAGGGGATGGATCCCTTTAGCTGGAGGGGTCAATGTCGATGAATGGGATCCAAATACTAGCATGCTGATCTCCTTGAAGGAAAGTACTGACTGCCTAGACCAGGCCTATGGTTACTTTCCTAGTGAAACCTTCATTTTTGTGAAGCAGCACTAGTGCTCACATGCTAAGAAGCTTCCACTGTGTTAGAGAATGATCCCACGAGGTTGTCAACTATGTTTTTGCTTGTTCTTTCATTGCTTATGACTTAACCATTTCTTGAAAAGGAATGCAATAATTCCGAAAATGGTGGATACAGGACATGCATAATTTTGCAAAGAACAAAAAAGGAGCATACGGAGTAAAGGAAAAGAAAAACAAAAAGAAAGGATAAGTAAAGTGTAGAAGAAAAAAGTTCCTTTCAATGCAAAAGGTTAGCTGTTGTGGAAGTTTCAAGTGAATTTCATTTCTTAAACGCTGATAGCCTCAACAATGTTGTCAGTAATCAGTTTATTTATGATTTTATTGAAAGGATAGTTATTAAACAAGCTGCTCTCCTCAGATTCTTTTGCAAGATGAGATTCAGACACAAGATTGCATATGCCGAAAAAGGGAAATAGAACATGTAAATAGTGGCGCACACACACAAATATGGAAACTAACAGAACACATTAAACCCCAAAATTAGTGAACATTCTCCTTTGGCCAAACAGGGTGAAGAGCGAAGTTGGGGATTCGATCCCATTGCATGCATGAATGTTTTGCATTAAGAAAAAAGGCAAAGGAACTAAGTTATGCATGAACCATTAAGAAAGTAGCACAGACCTGTAAACCATGGATTCCAGATTCAATTTCAACCATTTTTGCATCAGTCATAGATTCATCTGCACTTTTTCCACCACTCTTCATATCCTATAAGAATAATGAGGTGGTAGCTGAAATCTAATGCAAAATTCATCATCGTGTATTTGAAACCATCCAGATGAGGGAAAATGCTACCTCATAATCAGATTCTATTTCTTCCTTTGTTTCTCTAGTAGATTGAATTTCATCACTGGTCATATCTTGCTTATGTGGCACAACAGCCGAAGATGAGGGGATGTCAAGTGGTGCATCACTGGTAACATCCTCGATAATAACAGCTGATTCAATCACCATGCCATCATAAGGATTATCAGAGGGCTGTGATTGGACACTGGTAACATCTTCTAATTTTGACCTTTGGTAAAAGTATCTGCTGCTGCTAACCTCTACTGGCTTGTGGTCAGGATTGGCAGCTCCTTCACCATGGAAAAATGCCTGTGTACTTGAAGCATTGTCTGAAGTCAAATTCTGAGAGACACATTCAGAAACAGGAGGATCAGTCTTATGAAAGTTCAATATCATAGTGGAATAATTTCCCAGTGAGTGGAGCTACACTTACAGAGCCTGATATTGTGGGTTCTTGGTCAGCCAATTTGTGAGATGTAGCAGGTTGTAGATTAGGAGATCCAAGTGCAATAGATTGACTGCTCACCACATCAATCATAGTATGTTGCTCATCCCTCGTGGCACTTTGGTGTCTGATATGAGATTCAGGTGTGCCTATGTTTAATTTGTAACCATGAAGATGCTCCCTGGTATCTGCAGAATTTGGGACAATGATGACTGGTGAAGAAAACAATGAGTCTCCAGAGCCAACTAAGTCTTTTGCAGGAGGAGAAGCACTAGGCAAGTTGTTCAAGTTAGGCAAACTCTTATCTGTGATGGAGCCATTGTGTGATGTAACTTCAGCATTTCTTTCAATCTTCCTTTCTTCATTGGAAGACTCATTACACCAGCCAATCCACTTTGACTTCTCTTGACTAAGCTCCAAATTTTCGTTGTTGTCTGCTCTCCTGAAAGTGGCCTGAATCTCATGTTTGGCCACTTGGCACTTTCCATCATCTCTCTCTTGCCGTTGCATAAGCCACTCTTGAGAGCTAGTTGACATTGCTAGTGAGGGTGATTTTTCTCTTCCACTATTATAGGGAGCCTGTTGCGTAACTTCTTTCAAGAAGGAACTGTACCTCTCATCCTGTCCCTGTAACTGTGAGTCAGAAAGTGTCCTCTCCTTAAGCATAGGTCTGTCAGGGCTCACAATATTTTGACTATGCAGTGGATAAGAAATAAAATCTCCACTGGGGCTTCGATTGTGAAAATGCTTTTCATGGGATTTGTTACTCAGAATATTTTCTAAAAGATGTTGGTTATGATGATGGTGGTTCATCAATGGAAGAGGAACATGAGGACGATTATTATGATAGCTAGTGGCATCCATATAATAGGATTTACTACATGGATGTGTTTCCACAATAAAACGATTAATGCCTTCAGTGCTATGATCAAAACATGATGTATCCACAAAAAACTGCAAATGGGAATTCTTAAGATCTCCTTGCTGAACTTGACCCGGAGAAAGAGGAGGGGAATGGTTAAATGATCTACTTGGTATCTGAAGATTGGATAAAAGTTGAGCAGCTGGATGTGAGAACATCCCCACAACATTAGGGGAACTTGTACTATAATCCTTATTCTCGAAAGCATGAGCAGATGTAGTAGAGTCTCTATAAAAACTTGGACTATAATCTGAAGCATTTCCCAACTGGGCTGTTTGGCTTGCTAAACTCTGCCCATTAGAGTTCTGACTTACATCCAGCATTCCATTAACAGCAAAAACATACTGATAATCAGTGTCATTCTGCCGTGGAGTCCTTCCTTCAAAGGAACTTGGACTCTCAGCTTCACCTAAAGACACGAGAAATAAGCGCAGTCTCTGAGAACGCCCATTTCTTTCCAGTTCCTGATATTCCTCTATCATATGATGAAGATCCTCATCAGAACAAACAGATATTAGAGAATCAAGATCCTCATCAGGGAGCTGGTACTTGATAGTATGAGGTTGGTTGCAAATTGCAGCCGTCTTTCTTGCAAGTTCCTCCCAAGTGAGGTTTTTCCTAATGGATATTATCCGTGTCTCTCCACCAACATATCTAAGCTTCCCATCACTTGGCCTTGGTAATATTCTGCCCCCAAAGCTGCAAAGAAATTTCATTTTACTGGCGAAAGCACCTTCTGTAACTCCTGGGCTATTAGGTTGGTGTGATTGAGGGGACTCCACTACATATAACTGAGGTAAGGTTGGCCCTGGAGTAACTTGATCAAAGTAACTTACATCAGAAAACTGACCCAATTTTTGTCCATTAGCACCATATTGCCAGTCATAACCGCTAAAGAGATCAGGATAAGCGTTCTTATCTACTTCCGTTGGGCATACTGTTCCTGAAACAAAATCTGGAACATCTGAATTATATTCAGAGTCCTTCCTCCTTAATCCAGGAATGCATTTAAGATCTTTGCAAACCTGCTGACAGTTCTGATTGTAATTAAAAGCTGTTAGACTAGGTTGGAGATGATCTACATCTGTTGTCAGTGCTATTCTTCTTAGAGCACCAGGATGCCTTAAAAACTCTGTAGAAAATTCCTCACCGGTCTGTGCACAAATATTATTTACATTCCTATCTGTAGCAGCTCTGTCATTTGACACGATAATTGCTTTATCGTGATATGACCTTGGGCTTGAAGTAACAGGAGTATTGCTTGCCATGATGTCAACCAAACCTACTTTTTATGGCTACCATGAACATTTTCTGACATATGGAGTCTATATTTACTTAGTTTCCCAAGATCCAATGGTAGTTGTGCAATTGTTTCTCAAACTTAAACGGGTAAACCACGTTTCCTTTTCCTATTTACAAACTTAACCCACAATATCTCCCATTGACTCAACCACTTATAAATTCACACCAAGAATTGAAAGTACTGGATTCCAGATACTACACAAGCCTGCGACTCTACATCATATCAAATGCTTATTTTCTAAAAACCAGCTTTGATTTGCATCAAGAACAGAAAAAGTAGTAGATGCTACACAAATTTCTTCAGAAAGTAAAGTGCATAATCTCCCAAACTTTTCCAAGTCCAAAGCTAGCAAAATGTTCATTCAAACTCCAAGACAATATAGGCAAACAAAAGGTCTTCAATAATGAGTCAGAAGGGAAAATGTCCTCACAAATTCATCTCTTTACATAAAGCAAATTCCTCCTTGGTTTCGACATTCAATACGTCATAACTACACTAAGAAATGAAGCTGGGACACATATAACTGTGGAAGAAACACAACAGAATCAATGGAAAAAACACGAGGGTTAAATTCATCAAATTATAGGTGACTACATCCGAAATGACAGAAATCAAACATTGCACAAGAAAAGGGTACCCGAAACAACCAAGATTGAATGTAGTAATATGTTTGATTTCCTCCATAGAGTAATATGTAAAAAGATGGATAACTAAACAAAATTGCAGACTAGAAAAAAGAACAAAAGGTGGAAAAGGGTACCTCTTTGTTTGATGAAACATCGTGATCTAGACATGGATTTGAGCATTGAAAGACGGTGCATTAATTTGGGGAAATGAGAAGAAGCCAAAAGAGGAAAAATGGAGATTGATTTTGGGTTTTTGCTTTGAGAGAAGGAGAGAGACCGTTGCACAAGGGCCGGAGACAATGAGTTCAAACGGGCGGACATTTGCTTAAAATAACGCGGGGGCCTAACTGCAAACAACTAACTCATGAAGTTCTCTTTCTTTTCTCCGCGCAATATTTGTCAGAGGTCTTTAAAGCAATGTATTCAATTAGAGCAGCTTTTCATTACAAAAAGGAGACCTTCTTTTGCACAAATCAATTAAATGAAACGGTTTTGCTAAGTACTGCAAATATTTTTAAAATTTTTAAAAATTATTACATTAATTATCGTATTAAATGTAAAAATATTATTATAACTTTAAATTAAATTTAAATTTAAATTTTTTGGTGACGCCACTCAAATCTTTTGATGACAATTTTTAATTTTCATTGTTTTTTTTTCTTAAATTAATGTACAATGGTGGGAGGGGGAATATTGAAGAAAAAAATTCGATTCCATTTAACTGCAAATTTTTTTTTGAAAAAAAACAATTATAGATTCCATTTGATCATTATTATTGCTATTTATTCTTTTTATAGTAAATTGTAAAACTTATAATTATTTGCATATAATAAAAATAAAGATTTGGTGAAATCTTGGCCATTTATTTCTTAGCTTTCACCATTTCTTTCACCATATTTCTATGTACTTTTGTTGCATTTGGTTTGGGTGTTTAGGATCAACGGCCACTTAACCTTTTAAGGCTTAGTTATCATTTCTGAAATTGATTTTTTTCTTTATTCTTTTCATCTTTGTGTATTCAATTTATAAACCCTAACCAAAACAAATTCAGTTTATTAAAAGTCTGTTTGTTTTGACGTAAAATATTTTTTAAAAAATATTTTCGAGATTCATATTTGTTTGGAAATCAAAAAATTTATTTCAAATGTAAAACATTTTGCGAGTTAATGAGAAAAACAACCATTGACCACTAAAAAGCCTCTAAAGAATGTAAAACATTTTCCAGAGAAAAAAACTCTTCTAAATCTAGGAATATATATTTAATGAATATTAATATTTAACCTAAAATATTAAAAAATTAAAAATATATTAATATTTAATTTAAAATATTAATATTTAAATTATTCAATACCATTACATTTGAAAAATTGTTTTTAAAGAAACCATTTAATGCAATTAAATTTTTTATTTATAAATTAAATAAATTTTACTAATAATTATAATAAAAAATATTTTAATGATTGGTATATATATAATTATATGTTTTGGATGTTAACACAATTGATAAATATTGATATTTTATAGTGAATACACATAAATATAAGTTTTGAATGTTTTACACAATTGATAAATATTAATATTTTTATAGTGAATACACATAAACATAAGTTTTAGATGTCTTACATAATTTATAAATATTGATACTTTTATAGTGTTATAGTAAAAAAGTGATGAGATAGAAATTTTTTTGAAAATTAGAGCTTACTTTCATTGTAAACTAGCATTGTATAAGAGTTAAAGGATTGTATGAATGATTATATTGCACTAATCATTAGATAAAAAACTCAGATACGAGCATATTTAACTGGTATCTCTTAACACCCGTAACCGAATCCAAACCCATTAACTAGAATCAAACAACTTAATTGCTGTAAACTATTTTTCATTTCAAGGAAGATTTTACTGAAGAAAAGCACTGGGTTCTATATAGAACAGATGATGAAAGTATTACTAGCAATAGTGGAGCAAAAATGGTGTACAGCCACATGGATGCAAAATAGGTGTGAAGCAGTTAGCAAGATTTATTACCAAGTTAACAGGCCATGCATCCATGCAGCTTCTACTATTTCAATTTTATAGGCCAACAACAATGGATAACCCATACCTCAAAGCCTATAACCCATCAAATATGATTTCACAAGTTAGAAAAAGTTGGACTGAGGCAAAAGGTAAGAGTCTAATCCATTTTTTAAAATCTCATAATTGAAGATAAGGTAACAAAATTAATAGAGAAAATCATAAACTTAGAGATAAAAGAATTGATAAAGGGAGATAATATTGAGAAATAGAAGAATTCAAAAATGAAAAACACATGCGTGGAGATCTCACTTGCACACCTTTAGAGCCAAAATCCAAAATGTCCAAACCCATGCTTGGAAGCCTCTAAACTCAAACAACCTACATGTCAATCAACTAGAGCTCCACATGGCACAAAACTATTAATCTACGTGGCATAAAAATAAAGCACTAGCTTTCTTTTATATATAGTTATAGATATGTAATTAAATGTTTTGAGAAATATTATTATCGATATTATCTATTTTCATATCTATTTTTTATTTTGATATCAAATTAGTGAAAATCAAATGACAACATTGCTTTATAATTAACTCCTATTTATCATCCTAACATTAAAATAACTCCATTAGATGGCAGAAAATATTTTTTGTGAGATAATACAAACGATAGAAAATATTTTCGACAGTTTATCCAAATAATGAAAAATATTAAATTTTTTTGTAAAATATTTTACATTAAAAAAATTTTCTCCTAACAAGTTTTTTTTTTTAATTACCAAACAGATTCAAAATCCCTTTACAATATTTTCTTTTATTATGTCCAATATTTTAAAATTATATCAATAAATTATGTACATCTTCTTTATTACGATAATAATGCAGAAAATAGATCTAAATAAAAATGCTCAGTATGATATCTTACTTGGTAAAGGATGGCCACAAAGTAGTCTAAATTCCATTAGAGAAATCAAGCATCTAGACGTCGTGCATGAATGTTGGCATCCTTCACTTTTAGAATTGAAGGCTTATCAAAACTTGGACAAAAATGTTCTTAAATTTCATACATTGTGTCTGAAAGTTGCTGGAATTAAATTCCAAATGAAACGAGGAAATGGCTTATTTCACTTAAAGTTTAAAAATGGGACTATGAATTCTCAACCTAAAGAACTTAGGACAGTTTGGAATGCACCTTTCGAAATCCCATCACTTTTAAGCAGTTTTCTTCAGACAAAGGCCTAAATCATGTCACTGATTATGTGCTGCTTTTTCATTGCCTTGTCAGTTCTTCGAAAGATGTGGAAATCCTTCATCAATGTGGAATCATTGAGAATATATATGTTAGGTGATGATGAAAAGGTTACTAAAATGCTTAACAGGCTTGGTGTCTTTTGTCCATTTCTCCTCTGACACCTTCTTTTACTCTTCACTATTCAACAAAGTGAACAAGTATTACAATCGACATTGGATTGCAAACTTGAAGAATAATTACTTTAACAGTCCATGTACAGTCATCTCCTTTCTTGTTACTGTTATGTTGCCCTTTCTTACACTACAACAAACTATATTTTCAATTCTTTCTTTTATATATTAAATAAATTCCTGCATGTGTCTTTATTTTCTTAGTAATGGAACTTCTGCCCTGGAAACAAGTCCCCTAAAGTTGTCTGGCTTACCTAAAGGATTGGAACTCTGAGACATTGATTTCAATGTAAATTAACTTAGGAAAATGATTTTTAATTTAGTCTATATAAAGGTAAAACCAAGGAAGGTTGCTCATACTATGATTTTAATTTACTTCAGCCACTGTGAAAGAGAGATGAATTAAAAGTTCTCTGTTTAACTATAGTATCTTCTTCAATTTCTCTGAAGGGTTTCAGAATCTCGGGCTCCGGAATATATAGTTGGCTCTAGTTGGGTTACTTCCTTAATGTTAATTGGGCTGCTTCTATTGACTTTAGCGATTTGCACTGTTTATCTCTCTTCTATAGCTTCTCTTTTAAGTTGTTTTTCACCTTTTCTTCCTTATTGTAAATTCACAAGACTTTCCTTGTTTTCTCTAAAAATATTATGTGCACAATAAGCTACTTCACACCTACTCTAAGCCCTTACCTTTGATTATATATTGCTTTTGTTTCTTATCTTTTTTTTCTTTCCTCTTTTTCTCTTTTTCTCTTTTATGTTTTTCTCTTTTTCTCCCTTAAGGGTCGGGCACCAATCATTGGACATTGTCGTCGGTTGTCGATCAACGGTCATTGGTCATGGTCATGGAATGGAATGTCCGATGATTGTCGACCAATGACCAACGTCCAATGATTGATGATTGACGATCGAGGCGATGTCCATTGATTGGCGAGCAATCCTTTAGAGAGAATATGAGAGGAGAAAAAAAAAAAGAACATAAAGAGAGCAAAGAAAAGATGAAAAGAAACAAAAGCTATTTATTAACAAAGGTAAAAGTTTAACGCAAGTGGTAAGGAACTTGTTGTGTTTACATAAGGTCTTAACTTCAAAATGCCACATCAGCATGTCAATCGAAGGAAAGTGTGACACATGATGCCCACGTGGCATTGCCACATTAGCATGTCACAGTGATATGGCATTGCCACATCAATATTTTCAATCTGCCTCACATGCCACGTCAACAATGACATCAGCTTTTAGAGAGACTAAATCAGCAATGACATAAGCTCTTAGAGGGATTAAATTGTTGCGATTTTGAGTTGAGAGATTAAAGTGAAAAAAATGCATGAGTACAGGAATTGCTAAGGTATTTTGACCAATTTATTTTTCTTGTATTATTGTAAATTGCAAATAATAAAGCTAGATGTCATATATTTCATCAAATATTATATTTAAGCATTTAGTTTATTGGTTGATGTATAATCTCCTACTTAAAGAATAAGTTCGAATCCCCTTTTTCCAATTTCAAAATAGAAAACATTTCGTCAAATGTTATACTAAACTCAATTTTATAATTTTCTCAAATTTTAATATAAAAAATTTCAAAATCAAATTATTTTTTTATAGATTCCATTTGATCATTATTATTGTTATTTATTTTTTAAAAATTAAATTGTAAAAATTATAATTATAATTGATTAAATATGAATTGCATATAATGAAAATAATGGTTTGAAGGAATCTTGGCCATTTATTTTTAGCTTTCACCATTTTTTTTCCATATTTCTATGTAATTTTGTTGTAATTGGTTCGGGTTTTTGGGATCAACAGCCACTCAACCTTTTATGGCTTAGTGGGCATCATTTCTGAAAGTGATTTTTTTCTCTAATCTTTTTAGCTTTGTGTACTTAATTTATAAACCCCAACAGGAACAAATTCAATTTATTAAATTCAAAATCCCTTTACAATATTTACATTGATTATGCTTAATATTTTAATATTATATCAATAGACTATGTTTGTCTTCTTTATTATCATAATAATGAAAAAAAATTGATCTAAAAGACTTAAAATCACTAATAAAATTTTGGGCAAGAACTCTTGTACATTCGATATATATATATATAAATATGAAATTTTATAATTTACTTGCAAAACAATTTAACACCGCAACTAAAGCATCCATAGCTTTTCAAAAAAAATTAAAGCATCTATAAAACAAACACTTATATTCGTAAATTAGCATGCAAAAACGAAATTGAATAACAAAGCTAGTAGAAAAACACAACAAATAAAGGAAAAAAGGTTGAAAAAGAAATTATATATCGATAACTAATAATTGACATTTAAATATTTGATTCAATTGTAAAATATATATATCTTAATCAAAAAATTAAATTCAAATTTCCTTTTTACAATGATAATATCTTAACTTTTATATTTATAACTATATGAAATAAAAAGACAACATATGATAGGTTGACACAGTGGCATCTTTGATTTTTTTTTTTTTTAGTACTAAAGGCATTTTTAATATTTTTCTTATATTATTTAAATTTTTTTGACACCTAAATAATGAGGAGGGAAAAAAAATAAGAGATAGAAGACGTATGTGGAAAGAATGAGGCATTTGGAGAGAGAAGAAAAAGAAAACAATAAAAATGGAAATGAGAAAAATATATAACAAAAATTGACCATAAAGGTACAATGAAAATTACACCTTAGCACAAGACACAGACCTATACTAATATTTTTTTATATATAAACAGCTGGTAGTTGACCATTACAATCAACATGAGCTTTGGCATGCCTGGCCTCTGTCGATAGCATAAGTTGAACCTTACCACAAATATATTATTTACAAAAATAAAGCATTTTTTTGTTGTTTTTTTCCATAAATCATAATCATCTCCCTGTCTCGTCCATAGATGAGGGAGAAAGAGAGAGTTGCAGAGAAAGCAAGATCAGGCGCTGGGTTGAAGGGAAGGGGATAAGACTATTACGTAAAGTTGGAGGAGACTTCAATCTTCTAAGTCCATGGTATTCTTTCCACCTACTCTTTCTCATAGGAAGGCTTACCAAAGAAAACGTGTAGATCATTTCCCTTTGTAGTTCCCTTCAGTTGTATTCCACTACAAACACTTCTCTTTCTCATCTCCGAACAGAAACAGAGCACACCAAACTACAACCACACAGATCGCAACAAGTAAGTCCCATGCAATTTTAGATATGAAAAGAAAAAGTTTTTTAGTAATGTTCTCCTTCTTTGGTTGGGTATGAATTTTGTTGGCATAATACTTGAAAAAAAAACTGTTAAACTATTTAAAAACATTCAACTAATTCAATTCGATTTTTCTGCTTGAGTAACGTAGAGATTATTGATGCGTAGAAAGCTTAATAATTACCCTGTCTCTTGCTTGACATATTTTTAAGGTTTATTTACTAGAAATTCTTGGCAAATTATTGTCAATTTATTTTTTGCAAGTTATAGAAGAAAGTGATGGCAACAGAGAGGGAAGACCCTGTTTCTATTAGCATAGGTGAAATGCTACAGAGTTTATCCCCGTTATCACCGGATTGTTGCATTGCTAGAGTACCAAATTATCTTCGCAAGGCAAATGAACAAGCCTATGAGCCGGAGTTAATTGCAATTGGTCCATACCACCACGCTAAACCTCACTTAAAGGCAATGGAAGAGCATAAGATCCGTTATTTTCAATTGCTTCTTCAAGAAAGAAGGGAGAACGATGTCTCAAGATATGTCATGATAATCAGAAGTTTGGAAGAACAAGCTCGCAAATGCTATTCGGATCCTTTTGCTCTTGAATCAGATGATTTTGTCAAAATGTTGCTCCTTGATGGTTGCTTTATTGTTCAGCTAATCCGTAAGTTTTCAGAGATAAGATTGAGAGATGAAAGTGACCCTATTTTCAAACTGGTCAGTTTGCGAGGAACCATACGTCGTGATACGTTATTAGTTGAGAATCAACTTCCCCTCTTTGTTCTTTGGGAGTTATATGCTATGATTGAGTACCCGGATCAAAGAACATTCATGGCAATTGTTTTCTCTTTCTTTTGCCATATATTACCTGGTGAAGGATGGCCACAAAATAGTCTAAATTCTATTAGAGTAATCAACCATCTAGTAGACCTCGTACATGAATGCTGGCATCCTTCACCTTTAGAATTGAAGGCTTATCAAAATTTGAACAAAAATGTTCCCTGGAATTTCATACATTGTGTTACAGAGTTGAAAGAAGCTGGAATAAAGTTCCAAATGAAACGGGGAAATAGCTTGTTTGACTTAAAGTTCGAAAATGGGACAATGAAAATCCCAACCTTAAGAATTTACGACCGCTTGGAAGGCACCCTTCGAAATCTCATCGCTTTTGAGCAGTTTTCTTCACACAGAGGCCTAAATCATGTCACTGATTATGTACTACTTTTCCACTGCCTTGTCAATTCTACAAAAGATGTGGAAATCCTCCGTCAAAGTGGAATTATTGAGAACATGTTAGGTGATGATGAAGAGGTTGCTAGAATGCTTAACAGGCTTGGTGTCTCTGTCTTTTTCTCCCCTGACAACTTCTATTACTCTGAGCTATTCAACAAAGTCAATAAGTATTGCGATCGACGTTGGAACAAATGGATTGCAAACTTGAAGCATAATTATTTGAACAGTCCATGGGCACTTATCTCCTTCCTTGCTGCTGTTGTGCTGCTCCTTCTTACACTGGTGCAAACTGTTTTTTCAGTTCTCTCTTTCTATAGTAAATAAATGCCAAATCCTTCTTACCCTTGAATCCTCCCTTGCCCCTTTTGATTTTACCTTCAATCCTACTGAGCCCTTGAAAAGTTCTTCTCAGGTAGCTGTGAATAGTCACTTGTTTCATCTGTACTTTCATTTATGTTAACAGATTTATTTGCATCCTGAAAAATGAAGTATGTTTTTCACCCTCTTATGCAGAAACTGCTGCGAGCACTAAAATACTTCATTAAATATACTTCATTTTGCGAAGATATATATGTGGATTTTACTTTAATGAATTGGTTAAGTGAGGATATCATTAATTTAATAAACAATTGATTATCCACTTACTTAACAAATTATCTATTTTATTAAAATAATTTTACACCATCATATATATATATATATATATATATATATATATGCTGGATGTACTACATGTATTAGTTACAAAAATAAACTTTTTTGCTTTTTGTTTTCCTTAGTAATCATCGCCCTGTCTGAGCAATAAGTGAAAGAGAAAGAGAAAGAGAGAGTTCAGAAAAAACAAGATCAGGCGTTGGGTTGAAAGCAAACTATGTTTTCTTAGTAATGGAACCCCTGCCCTGGAAACTAGTCCCTCAAAGCTTTCTGGCATAGAACAAGTTGGAGAGGAGGAATTTGATTGTAAATTTTTGCATCCAAATCATTTTCATTTTTCTTTTGGGAAAAATGATAAATATAGTAGTGACTAAATGTAACTTAGGAAAATGACTTCTAGGTATGTTATTAATATGTTCGTATAAAAGTAAAACCAAAGAAAGTTGCCTGTACTCTATTTAATTATACTCAGTTCTTCTGAATCTCCTACGTAGCTCCGATATGCAATTGGGCCTATGTTGCTCTATTAATTTTGGTTGGGCTGCCTCTCTTGGTTTTCGTTGTTGACCTTGTTTGTTTTGCAATGTCTAAAAACCAATTCCCTTTTCCCGTTTATGGTAACTTACTTTTTCACTTTTTTTCTTAATTGTAAATTCAGGCTGTAATTTATTTTTGTTCTATTATAGTAAATTGCAAATAATACAATTAGATTTTATATATGCATTCAAACATTTGATTCATTAGTTGATGTATGATTTTTTTTAAAAAGAGTAAGATATATATATATATATATATATATAGTTAAATGATATATTAAACTTAATATTATATTTTTTTCAAATTTTAATATAAAAACGTTAAAGTCAAAATGTTTTTATTCATTTTTGTATTAAAATAAAATATAAATACTCTGAATCGAAATGAATATATTAAAGAACAACGGAATTTATATTAATATTAGGTTTCTCCTCCACGCTCTAGTTAGTATTGATAGGGTGGATATTACTTTTGAGATGTTTTCTTTTAATTGTTTTTTTAGGTGCAGGATTAGGATTTTATGGAGTCTTATTCGCTGCCTATTCTTTTTTGAGTAGCGTTGAGATTTTGTAAATGTACAGTTTTTTATCTATCTCAAATATTTCATCTCAAATAAAGTCAAGATTTTATGTTTGAAAGGTGAAAATAAAAAAAAGTCAATTTTTGTAGAGATGAAATTATAAAATTAAAAAAAAAATAAAAATGAAATTAAAAAATTAAAAAAAATTAAAATTTCAAAACTTTGGGGCGAGGGCCACTATTGGCTCCTTTTCCCTCTATCTCTGCTTCATAGCAAACAAAGTTTCTTGCCAAATAGATAAAAGATTTGGTATGACATAATGGTAATGAAAGACTAAATTTATATTTTTTTAGATTTAAAAGAAAGGGGATTTGATTTTTATTTTTTAAGTAAGAGATCATGTATCAATTAATAAATTAAATATTAAAGTGTAAAATTATATTTTTTTTAAACAAAGAAAATTTTTTAAGTGTGATCACCAACAAATAAAATGACAAAGCACGTATGACAAAAAAAATAATAAAAATGGGTTGCGGAAAGATCATGGAAAGACTAGATGTTAAGCAAGAGACAAGAAAAAAAAAAGATAGTGCCACATTAAACACAATGAATGGGCCATGGAAGAGAAGAATACTGCATTGAAACTTTGGGCGGAATATCTATCTATGCATAGTTTGAAAGGGAAAAACCGACGCACTTTCCAGCGTTTACAAATCATAATGTAGTCAGCAGTCAACGACCATTTTTTCCTTCTTCCCTACTAGTTCTTTTATTTTCAGCTAACTCAACGCCTGTCTCCTATCACATTCTCTTTCCCACTAGAAAACTTTATTGACATATTTGGTTCGCGAAATAGATAGAAATAAAATAGAATAATTATTATGTGAGAATAGAATGAGGTAGGAATATAATAGAATAAGTATTATGTAGTTTGGTATGATGAATGAAATAGAGTATGAATAATTATTATAATTTATTACAGTGTTTAGTTGATAACAATAGCTTTAGAATAGGAAAAGAATAGAAAATAAAAAGATAAAAATACATTTTATTATAATTAATTATTTTTTTATTTTATTTTTTAAATATTAATAATTTATAATTTAAATATCAATATTTTAATATAATTTAATTACTAATATTTTAATTAATAA
>NC_030853.1:26799775-26860878 GCF_000208745.1 Theobroma cacao
TTTTTTTTTTCCATGGGCCGATCGTCGGAAAGGCGATCGGTGTAACAAAACGTCGATCTGGCGCACCATGTGGCCGAATCTAGCCACTACGGTGCCAGATCGGCGCTTCCCCGCTACTAGATCTGGCCGTGGAGTGCCAGATCCAACCGTGAGATCTGGTCGGGAAGCACCAGATCCAATGCTTCACGCGGCCAGATCTGACCGTTGAGTGCCAGATCTGGCTAAATCTCCATTTGAATCTTGTCCGACCATATTCGGTCATAAAATCGCCGTCACAGTAGCTTCCGTCGCAGTCGCCGTCGTAGTCGCCGTCGCTTCCGCTGCCGTCGCCGTCGCCACTAACATCATCTCCGACGTTGATGCCACTTAGAGAGAGAATAAGAGAGGAAAAAACATGAGAAGAGAGAGAAAGAAGAAGGGAAAATGAGAAAAATATATATATAGGTCTAGGGTTGTAATATTTTTAAATGATAAGGGGTATTTTAATCTTATCATAATTCAGAGCTATTCCTATGATCACGAAATAGCAAAAATCATGAAAAACTTCGGGTTTAACTATGCCTGAGTTTTACCCCTTTTGAGAGAATAGCTATTAGGTAATAGCTATTCTTTGTGAAATTGCCATATCAAAGGGAGGTAAGCTATTCCCTTGGGAATAGACAGGGAATAGCTAACTATTCCCTATACCAAACGTGCAGTATAGGAAACAAAAGCTGGATTGTGCTTGCTTAATTTTGCACCAAATTTTTCATTCTTTCCAGGGGATCCAAGTAAAACCATATGCAGGCGTGGAGCAGGTAATTCTCATGCATTTTTTGAATTTCTTTTAGATGTCCATTTTTGGTCATTATGAAAACTGCATGTCAATGGAGGATTTATGCTTATCTTAATTATAAGTATAAACTTTAACATTGTCAAATATTGAAAATGTTTTTCTTTTGTGCTACCGGTAAAACATTTACTACTGTATCAAACGGAAGACTTCGTACAGGTTTATTCTCCTATTATTTTACTCTGCTCTCAAATTCCAAAGGTTTTCTTTTCGATTCTGATGAGCATTGTTTATATTTGAATGCTTTTTGTTTATTTTCGTGTGCGGGGAGTAATTAATAATGTGTTTTTTTTTTGGATAATTGAAGATTTAATTTCAATATTCAAAGAACAAGCTGGGAGATCTCCTAAAAACAACAGCTAACTAACAAATTATGAAAGAGTTATATGCCCCAGTTTATACAACGAGTAATAGTGGCTGACAACATCAGTAACTTGGAAAATCTGTTGTCAAACAGATTTGGAGTATTCACAGGAGAAAAATAAATGATTCCTGCATTCTTCCTCTTCATTGCTGAGAAAGCAAGTAGTTGATTGAACTGGAGCACCCCGAGTGTGAAGTCTGGAAAGAGTGCTTAGTCGGTCCAGAATAGCTAACCAAACTACCATAGAGAATTTAGGTATATGCATAGGGAAATAAGTAATTAATAATGTTTTTAGATTATAAACTATCTTCTACTCAGAAGCAATTATGTAGTTTAAGAGACTATTTACAGGTTGCTTCTTCTTATTGGAATCACTATGTATATTTATATTTTCATTTTTTATTGTTTTATCTCCATGAGCTAATGCTTGCAGATTGTACTAACAGTAGTTCTATTGACAGAAATTGTACAATAAAAAGTGTCTGTTAAGCTGCAATTGACCAAATACTAACATCTGATCTTGAAGTTAACTGGAAAAGAAATTTAAGAAAAGAGTTGCTATCTTTTAAATTTATTGATTATTGTGAATTTAATCTTAATGGGACTCCTGCGATGGAGGATTCAAATTTGATTCCTTATTGCAGCATTGAGCATCTGGGGTGTTAGAAGAAGAAGAAGAACAGGGGAGCCAAGTTAACAATTTTCAACTTAGTCTCAATTGCTCTTGTGGGTGATATGCCTTTCACTTTTTTTTTTTTTTGGCTTGAATTAATCCTTTATCTTTGACAGTTTTGTGGCATGAATTAATTCTTGGCATCTTTTCTGTGACACAGTTTTCTGCAATTTATAGGAGAAAGTGATGGAAGCAGAAAGAGTTGACCCAGTTGCTGTCCGCATAGGTCAAAAGTTGCAGGCTATTTCCCCAATATCATCAGACTGTTGCATTTTCAAAGTTCCTAATTATCTTCGCAAGGTAAATGAAAAGGCATATGAACCTGAAGTAGTTGCAATTGGTCCTTTCCACCGTGGTAAAGATCACTTAAAACCAATGGAGGAACGTAAAATTCGGTTTCTCCAATTGATTCTTCAAGAAAGGGGAGAATGATATCACCAAATATGTTGTAATGATGAGAGAATTAGAAGAAAGAGCTAGAAAATGCTATGCAGAACCTGTAAGTCTCGACTCAGATGGTTTTGTGGAAATGATGCTCCTTGATGGTTGCCTTATAATTCAGCTAATACGCAAGTCTGCTAGGACCACATCGATTGATGACCCTGTTTTTAAGATGAGTGGTTTCCATGGTATCTTATGCCGTGATATGTTATTGATCGAAAATCAAATTCCCCTTTTTGTTCTTTGGGAGTTGTTCTGTGTAATTGCGGTTCCTAGAGAAGACAGATTCATAGTCGATATCATAAAGTTCTTCACTGTTGTATTACCAGGTAAACGGTGTATCAGAAAAAGCTTAAGATCCATTACGGGGAACAAGCATCTGCTAGGCTTGATATATGATTGTTGGCATCCTTCTGCTTTTGAAATGGAGGTCAAGACCAAAACGATTGAGTGCAGCTTCATGCCTTGTGCCACAGAGCTCAAGGAAGCTGGCATCCGGTTCAAAAAAGTTGAAGGAAGAAGCATTTTTTATATAAAGTTTGAAAATGGGACTATGAAGATCCCAACCTTGGAAATTGATGACTATACAGAATGGTTTCTACGGAATGTTATTGCCTATGAGCAGTTTTTTTCAGAGAGCAGTTTAAATCATGTCACTGACTACATGAACTTCATGGACTGCCTTATCAACTCTCGAAAAGATGTGGAAATACTTCGTCAGCGTGGAATTGTTAAGAACTGGTTAGGTGATGATGAAGTGATTGCCACCATGTTTAATAGGCTTGGTGACTCTGTTACCATCCCCGCGTTCTCCCTCTACTCTGAAGTTTTCAACAATGTCAACATGTATTGCAGTGGACGCTGGAACAAACGGTTTGCAAACTTGAAGCACAACTATTTTAACAGTCCTTGGGCATTTTTATCCTTTCTTGCTGCTGTCTTGTTCCTTCTACTTACTATGGTGCAAGCTGTATTTTCAGTTCTCTCTTATGTCAAGTAACTGCCAACTCATACATGTATTCTGTTTTCGCTTAATAATTGAGTCCCTACATCCAAGCAGAAGCTTGGAAGCTTTCAAAGGACAAGCTTCCTAAAGTTAACTGGCAACGAAAATCTGGCTTCCGCACTCGATTCTGGGGCACTTTTTCATAGCTTGTTGGGTAATGCTTAATAGAGTTTCTATACATTGAGGAAGCTGTAACAATTGGGATTTCTTACTGTTAATATCTCGTCTTCTACCTTATGAAATCATCATGTTTTTTATGGAAGTCTGACACATGATACTCATAGCTTCTTCCAAAAGTAAACAAATTTGAATGCAGAGTTTCCCTGGGCAAATTTATAGATGCTTCAAAGATAAATGTTTCTGTTTTCTCCCAACACTTGCCTGTTATCACATTCTGTCAATTACAATCACATCTTGTACAGAAAAGAATCAGACAATATTTGATGTTTCTAGAAACTCTAATTATGTTTCATCATATAGTTGAAAGATATTAAATCTCGACTTAATTTCTCATCAAATGTGATTGATAAGGTTCTTAGCAGAATCCTTTCTTAACTTGAGCTAAAAGAAAACAAGAATGCTTTCTTAAAGCAGGGCTTAGGTTAGAGGTTTAAGTTCATTAGACTTAATTCTGTCAATGATAAATTAATATCATATGCACAATGCCTATATATTCTCATCAAGCATTTTGCCTGAACATATGACGTCGGGGCGTTGTAAATACATCTGGACGTTGTGAAATACACCAATCGTGGCGAGGTTGAAAACCCTATTAAGGTGAAAAATAGTCAAAATCCCACTTTGATTGACTAGGCCAAAGATATTAAAACCTCTTACTCTTTAAAAAGAGCCTAGAGAAATAAGCACTCCTGTTTAAGAAAATATTATTTATTAACTCTCAACTCTGAATGTCTCATAACTAAGTCTAAGAGTCCTATTTATAGTATTATAGGCCCAAATCCTAATAAAACTCTACTTCTAGTTGTCTAATACAATTAGAATAATTAATAAAAAATATAAATAAAATAGGTGTTCTATTCCTAAATAGAACATGACTATTCTAATCAAATACTAATTCTTAAAAGTATTAAAATAAAAATAAGAAAAGAATACTAATCTAAATAAAATAAAGAAAATAAATCCTAAATCAACTAAATTAGTAAAAAATTAAATTTAATAAAATACAATCATAAACGCTCCTGCGTCAACATACATTTTTACAAGAACAGGAAATTAGCCATCAGGCTCAAGTTGTTTGGTTGAACCACCTTTCAATTGCAAATGGAGAATGTGGCAGAGCTTCTTCACTTTAGGCTACTGATTTGAAGATGGAATATACTTATCTCAACAAAATTGCCAATAATGGTAACTCTTTTTTAGCTTTGTATATGGGGTATTTGGTGTCAATCTAATTATTAGCTCAAGCCTTAACTTCCAGTTTGTACAACAAGAAAGCAACAAGAGGAGGAAAATGCAGACATGCACACTTGCCAACTTGCAGAATTGATAACTATTTGCACCTTATGGGATTACTCCTTCAACTCTTCCTTTTTCTCCGTTTCCTATTCCTCCTCATATCACTCTTGAGCTGACCTGTCTTTAGAGAAATTGTGCAGGGTTGTCAAAGAGAGACGCCATATCAGGCTGTACTTTGGGCTTGAGTTGGAAGGTAGGAGATTGCGAAGCACTGAAAGCTTCAGTTCTGGCAATTTGTTTAGAGCTTAAGAGAACCAAGCGGTAGAGCTGACTATATTCTTCAGGGCCAACTGCCCAAGTAGGCAGCTGGGAATAGATGGGAGTAACCTATCATCTATTTTTAATTTATTACTGCCTTTCTTGTTTTTGCTTGATATGAACTACATATAAGGAATGTGGATAACGATACCTTACGTTCATCAAGGATTTCAATTTGAATCAAAATATACGCATGCTTAATTGCTAACTATTCCTTTGTTCACTTACATTGCTGATGACAGTAAGCAAATTATGAGAACTTTGGAATATGAAGTTCTCAAGGACTCGGATTAGGATCTGCTTCATGTCTTCATTGCCAGACCATTTTAGGCTTTTGTTGGTATGATAAATGGAGAATTAAAGATTTTGGAAATCAGGACAGATTGATAATGGGCAGGGAAATGAAACTGTACACGACCCCCCTGTAAAACCGCTGTAACTGATACTAATAGCTCGGGCCTCATAGATACTCAGCAATATGCAATAATTTGATATTAATAACCGCATTGAAGCAATGAGATCTGCAATCGTAGAGTCATAATTCATGGCAATTATCTTGAACAACAAGAGTCTAACTTGGGCCATCCTTCCATAGTTGCTTTCAAAAAACAACCATCCAAGCGATTTCTTTGATTCCTGCAACTTTGTTCGCGTGCCTAGGACTTAAACGAATTGCCCCCTTGAAGAGCTTCTCCCCCTACTTATGTTCCAAATATTCAGTCATCTTGTATCCTCTTAGATTGAAACATAAACGCCTTCCTGTTGTTAAACAGGATGTAAAAATTGCAATTTCCCTACAGTGTGCGTTAAGCAACCTTCTGAATAAGCTTTATCAGCTTTAAGTTCTTGTCGGAAATGCATGCATACTTGCATAGCAGTTAAAAGTTTTGACTCCATTCAAATTGAAGAGAGTATCAGCAGAGGTAACATCTAGGTCACAGAGGCAAGGGAGAGAATCATTATCTACGCCAATGTCATTCCAACCAAGGCAAATACTAGAAAATTGACAAAAAATGCATTCTCATTAACACGGTATTCCGAACCATATGCATTAACAATCCACCACTAATCACAACCAGTTCCAAACTTGATCTATATCCCAATTCACTTTTTTTTTTTGGACCCTTTTCCCCGCAATAAGGGTGTCATACACATGGAAGTTCAGATGTCCAAGTACCAAAAATAGGAAACCAAACAAACATCAAGTACACAAATAGATAACAGAATGATGCATAACCTTGCTCTAAAAGAATGCTATGCAAAGGACAATATGCCAATGTGCGATAACCCGAGAAGCCGACAAGCATCCTGCATCTACCTATATGAATCTGGACGCTTTGGCTTGCTTTGAACAACAGCCTCAATCTTCTCCATAACAGCAGGCGTCAGTAATGGGACTACATCAAGTGCCTTCATGTTCTCTTGAATCTGTATGGGGAGAAAGAAAAAGCTATTGTTAAGTTGCATTTATAGTATTAGCAGTAGTAGTTGAGGAAATAATCAAAATCCTATTGCCACACTTTTATAAACCAAGCAACCATTAAGAAGTAAACGCAAGTGAATTTCCGTGAGAAAAAGTTATTGTTCAATTTACTCTTAGTAACAATAAAGACTTTGCTGTCACCCTTTTTGCAGCCAGACAAACATCAAGAACAACAAATTAGAGGGGGGTGTGAAGGGTACTAATATGCAAAAATAATGATGCACTTCCAAGCACTATAGGCTCCTTTGGACTAAAAAAGACAGTTCACCAATTATATTAGCCAATTAATCATCTTTTAGAGCACAGACATTAATCAGATATACATTACCTGCACATTCAATTACATGTTATCTTTAAATCACACAAACAGTACCATGCAGAAATTATTAGGCCGTAATTTTTATTCTCTTCAAGTTAATGAACCTTTTTACTTTCAATGTCTTCCATACTAAGAACAGTCAACAGTATAAATTTCAATTAACAATGTTACTGATTTCTAGGCTGCACTCTTCACCTTCTCAAGGGCATAGACTCCAACCTTCAACTTCACCAATGTCACTGATTTTTCATAATCATCTAGTGTCTTCCTCTTATACCAAAAATAAATAGACATGTTCATGTGCATGCATGTGTACTAAATAGCCATTAGGGCAAAAAAATGAGTTTACCATTTCCTCATGAAGCTTATCAAGCACAGCAAAGCAAAGCATTGGATCCATAGAGTGATCCATAATATGAAACATGAGATACTTTACAAACCTGAGATTCCTTTGTAGCACCAGTAATAACTGATGATACATTAGGGTTTGCAGCACACCATGCAATTGCAAGTTGAGCCAAAGGTACACCTAGTTCATCTGCAATTGGCTTCAGTCCATTGACTTTCTTCAGCACATCATCAACTAGTGATCGGTTAGCAAGATTCTACACATGAAAAAAAAATGTAGTTCAGAGTTTACCAAGGAAAGAGGGAGAAGGGCGTTAAATTAGAGGAACTAAGCAGGTTTGAAGAATTTTCTAAGGTTAAAGTAATCCCACAAAAATGATGAAGAAGAAAGAGGCTGCATTATTAATCATTATCCAACAATACTTGCATTCAAACTAAGTTGTGGGAGTTTCACATTCTTCTCTGGAGATGCTAGATTGTATACGTTAAGCAGTGCAATATATGAAAAGATAAGTTAATCTCACATTTATCCCAAAAAATAAAAAAGAAAAAAGAAAAGAAAAGCTAAGTTTGTCTGAATGTCATATTCTTGGTACAACTATCACTATAAACAACAGATTTGAAGACATGTACATTCATCAGAAATGATATTTGTTGCATTGATGCTCAAACAATATGCGAGATTCATGAGGAAGCACTAAAAATAATCAAACATTACCCAAAATCAACGTTGTTAAAAAGAGTTCCATCAGCAAATTTCTACTAAAACTTCAGAAAATAAGGAAAAGGGAACCTAGACAACTGAGAATTTTCTTCAATTACAATTGAAACAAACAGATAAAAAAACAGGGCAAAAGCAGACACTGATTTATAGGGGCAACAATAAGAAATCAAACTTGAAGTAATTCTTACTTTGAAATTATCTAATGCAAACCGACTATCAGCTGGTATACTTCCTTTGCTGTACTTTCCTGTAAGCACTCCAGATGCAAGTGGACTCCATGTGGTAAGCCCTAGGCCATAGTTGGTGTACAGAGGAAGGTACTCAGATTCAACCTGCATCCATATAGAAATGAAAAACCAATCCATAGAGGCTTGAAGAAGAGTCAGGAACAAATTCATTCCCAATAAACCCCAACAGTTGTAAAAGCCCTGAACATAACCAAAGCAAGGATAGCTATGCAAGGGCAAGTCCAGGAACTGAGTTGTCAAGTCATGAAGTGTTCCTTTACTTATTCTTTGAATGTTCAGGATGCAAGACCATAATTCTCCTCCACCATTTGGTTACTCATGCAAAAGCCATTCAGATAAGAAAGACCTTTTCTAGACTATAAAGACTTATGTGTCGTAGGGTCATGAAGCATTTAGCATTGTCATTAACCTTTGTATTTTGCAAGATGATAATTGATAGCAATGCATCTACAATAAGCAATTAGTTTTTTCTACGAATATCTTCTCATTTCAACTTTCATATGGCACAAACCCAAGAATAATGCGAATTCTTTTAAAAAAACATGTATATAATTGCCAAAATAAAATTCACATAAAATTAGAAGGCAGAAATATGTGTCCTGGGTGTTCCTTCTAACCACTTACCTTGTGCCTAGTCAATAAATTATACTCAGGCTGCTCCACTATTGGCCCCACCAAGTCCAACCTCTCTGCTACTCCCCATGCTTCAGTAACTTGTTGTGCTGACCACTCACTTGTCCCCCAGTAAAATGCCCAACCCTTATCGATGACATAATTTATAGCCCTCACCGTCTCTTCAATAGGAGTACTTGAGTCTGGCCTGTAACACAGATGACATCGCTGAACTCAATGAGCTTCTCAAGGAAGACTTCCTGAACTTAAATTCCACCAAACAAACCACTGAAATTATACTGACTGAAACAAGAATTCCATCCATGATAACTCATGAAAGAGCCTTACACACATAAATTACATTCTCCAGATGTAAAACACAGAACTTATCCAATAAGACTATTACCCAATAACGCATACTATTAAAATTCCTCCACAAAGAACGTGCGCTAATAAGCACAAGAATACTTGATATCAATTGTCCTCAAACGTTCAAAAAACAAAAACCTTCAATAAGAATTAAAGAAAACTAATACACAATCCAAAAATTCGTGTAAAAAAAAAGAATCATGTGACTTCCAATCACAACTAAAAACCCAAAAAACAAGAGCTAGCAGCAAATCAGATCCCCAAAAAAGACACATTTTTATCAAATGAATTGATGTAATAAAAGAACCATCAAATCAAGCAACAGAAACAGAAACCCATATCAGATGTCAGGCTCAAAAAAAAATAAAACAAAATTAAAAACAATTAAAAAAAAAGATCGATCTTTAAATGAACCCACCTATGACAATAGATCACATCAACATAATCCATATCAAGCCTTTTCAACGACGCCTTAGTTCCTTCCACAATATGCTTCCTCGACAAACCCTTATCATTAGGCCCCGGTCCACCCCAAAAGATCTTGGTCGAAACCACGATATCCGAGCGTTTCCATCCCAACTCCCTAATAGCCTGACCCATGATCTCCTCAGCACGGCCATTGGCATAAACCTCGGCGTTGTCGAAAAAGTTGACCCCGTTGTCTTTACAACACTGAAGGAGTGACTTTGCTTCTTTAACATCGAGTTGGTTACCGAAACTGACCCAGGCTCCGTAGGAGAGTTGGCTTACTCTTAAACCTGATCTGCCGAGGTTCTTGTACTGCATTCTTTTTTTTTTTTTCTGGGTTTTTTTAGGAGAAGAGTGGAGAAGGCAGTGGTAAGTGAAACTGAAAAAGAAGCGTTTGAGACCGATGGCGAAATGTTTGAGAAGTTACCGATGAACAAGCAACGTGGGAGTACGAGAAACAGGACAAGTATATATGGTCAATTAATGTTTGAGTTTACCTGTCTGTCCTTGTATTTTGCTCCATATTTCTATCTTTCTTTGTCTTGCCATATCTGTTAAATACTTTTGATACTTGTATGTTCCATATGTCATACTTGGGTTTGACTTGTTTTTCCTTTTTCTTAATATTTATAAATTAAATGAATTTCCCCATCAAAAATATTAATCAAGACTTATATGTTTAAAATTGGATGATCCACATATTATCTTTAATTCTTTTAATCCAAATGCACCCTGAATTAGTAAATTTCATCAATCACTCTCAGGGTTGTAGGATGGTTATGGAAGCAGAGGAGTGGAGCCCGGGAAAGGCCATTAAAATGTTTGTCACGTGGGTTTGTGTGAGGTGTTATCCTGTAAGACTGACTTGTCAAGTTTGGCTTTTCTCTAGAGTTATTTTAGGTTTAATCTGAATCCTCAATATTATTATGTTGCTAACTTATACTATATGTAAATAAATATAAATTAAATTATAAAATAATGATTTCTTTGCATAAAAGGTGTTATATACATGTGTTGAGTGTATGGTGGAGCTTAGATTAGATGATGCAGTAAGGAATCAAAACTGTTGTTGTTATGCTGATGAGTTTGACTTTAGAGTCATACTGAGTTGGTAATGGGTTTCTTGTGGTAACAAAGGCAGTTAGTTGAAAGCAAATTAAGGTTAGGTGATATATCTGGACTGGAGGAAATGATTGGAGATGGCCTACGTCTGATAAAATGCTTCTGATATATTCCGTTACATCTACGCGATGATCATCGTTCATCAGGGGTACAGTCCCTAAAGTTGGCAGGCCAACTCCTGTATCCTTTACATTCAATTTCTACTTTATTTCTTTACAGCAAGCTCACTCCCATGGTTTTCATTTCTGATGAGAGAGGAAGATTTTTAGGCTTGATTCCGCAGTATCTCTTTACCCTCCTTTTTATAGTAGTTAGATAAGTTATGGCCACTACTATATATTAGCCCTTAGGCTACTGTAATTTGCGCATGCAGATTATTTTTACGGAAAGGTTTCGTCTCAATTCTCATTCAGCTTTATCACTTCCAATGGCTGC
This sequence comes from Theobroma cacao, assembly GCF_000208745.1. Classification (NCBI taxonomy): domain Eukaryota; kingdom Viridiplantae; phylum Streptophyta; class Magnoliopsida; order Malvales; family Malvaceae; genus Theobroma; species Theobroma cacao. The sequence goes on from NC_030853.1 coordinate 26,810,954, forward strand.
AACATCTTTCGTGCTCTACTTCTTACCTTACGCCCGGACGTCTTTCATTTTGGGTGCATGACGTTCAGGACATGTTAATCTGTTGCCGGTTTTCTTGGATATGAAGGTGTAGAAATTCCGTAATTCTTGAAGGACTTGAAGGACTCAAGTGATTGTAGCACAGACGAGAAAAATGCTCTGCCAAGTAAAATTGGTATCATGACAAATTCTCTTGACTGAAACCAAGCTATGTTCAATATGGAAGTACTACAAATATTACAATGAAACTCCGAGCAGCATATTTGCCTCACTCCATTTTGTTTTGGAGATGATTAGTTTATCAAACCTCCCTCTCAACTATTAGCTCTCCGATTATTTAAATTCATTAGCCTTTAAACTGAGATTTTGGCTTAAAACCTTGGTATTTTTTGCACTATAAGTCTAGAACAACATCAGGCAGGACTTGCAAGCATGATGAAAGTACTGCTCCTACAATCTTCATGATCCTGAATTGAAAGAGTTACAGTCGTAAGAAGCATTAAGCAATGACCTGAAAATGTAACTAATAATTGTTGTATGGTTCCTCCAGTGACCTGGTCTTCAACCAGTGAACTTTGTAATCTTCTGGCACCTCTCTTACCAAGCTATAATCACTTTAACAATTGTCAACAGAAAGCAATGATAACTATGAAGAACAATGGCAGAAACCATGCCCATTTTGCAGATACGGCTGCACTTTCTTTTACTTGCGCTCCTTGTTGAGTCTCATTGGATCCCTGTCATGAGGGGGACAGAGAAAAGGAAAAGGATTACTAATAGCATCTTACTGAATAATAAAATTGTGTTATGCCAAAAAGGTTCAGAATCTGATATGACAACATATAGTGATGCATAAGCATTGCTTTTTTAAGAAAACTTCAATCCTTTTGCCACAAGAAAAATAAAATAATGAATTGAATAGTAGTTCTCTGATGTTGAAGTGGAAAATCACTTTTAAGGATGTAGAGGGAGAGCACAATTCAGGCTGTCGCACAATATATATTTGATCACCAGAACTTTCCTCCTTATAGATATCCTGATTTCTGTGCCAAGTCCACAATGCATATGTTGAATTCAGAACCTGCATCGAGAAACCAAAGATCTAGAAAATAATACGGAAATAATGGATTTCTAACAGTTCAAGATCCCATTTAATACATCTCTAGGTACAATGGATTAATCTCTTAACAAAAAAAATCTTGGTCATGCAGTCAATCTATCACAGAAAACCATGGAGTAATTCCAATTTAACCTTATTAGGCTTGTCTTTAGGGGAACGACTGCGTGGCAGCTGACAAATATGGAATCTAGAGTAAAAATGCTAATGAGGAGAAGATAATTTAGACCTCAAGTATTCCATGTCCAAAGCTGCTTTCTCTAAATGCACTCCACTCTGGTTGCCTGTCCCAACAAAACTTGCCTTTAGCAGGACCAGAAGAGAAATTCAAATGACACACACCTCCAAACTCTGGTATATTATCTCCTTCTGAGGGGCACTTTCCAGGGTCATCTGCATGATCAACATCAACTTTCTCAATGTTCCCACTGTCTCCAACTGTTATGTAGACAGGTCCACATGAATGTAATGTATAATTGTATACTCTGTTCATCCTCTCATAAGCATGAACCTAAAATAGAAATAAAAATATCACATCCAATCAATACAGGGGGAAATTTTGTTTTAAAAATAATCTTATTAAGAATTAATTCAGCTATCTATTTATCTGCTCAATGCATATTCAATTACGAAGCATTTCAGTCCTTAGTCATGTCTGGACATACAAGACTAATCACCCTTGCACTTATCCGTACAAGGTTAAAAAATTAATGACATAGGCAGTGGAAATCCAAAATGCAAAGTGAGTCTTATTTTTACAATTTACTTAACTTTTAGTGTCAACATGATAGTTCAGTTGGCATCAATATGTCCTCTTTAAAAGTTTAATCAGCCTTAACTGTAGTTGCATGTTCTGCTGTGAATAGTTGTGCCATAACAAAATTAGACAGGATCTTCAGTTATCAAGATGAGGGAGGTGATATCAAGTGAAAATTTTCTCTCATTGCATTTGAGCAGTCTAGAATTTGTTTACTCCAACTTACATGACCTGAAAAAATGATATCAACTCCGTATTGATACAAAAGTTCTTCCATTTCCAGCCTCATGCATTCAAATTCCTGATAGTGTGAGGAGTAACTATTATACCATGGTGGATGCATTGCTGCTACTAGCCATGGGGTTACCATTCGATCTACTTTATGTAGCTCTTCCTTTAGCCAAGCATACTGAGCTCCTAGAATTGAGATAAGAAATTGTTGCATGTTATATCAAAGTCTGCAATTAAAAGCATAGACTTTACAGCCAAATATGAAAGAAAGCGTATTGTTCTCACCTGTACTATTATAGTCAACATATGCCCCCAGCATAATGAAATGTACCCCTCCAGCATCAAAAGAGTAATAAAAGTTAGTGTTAGAGCCAGACTCCTCAGCTGGAACTGCAAACCTTGTCAAATATGATTTGAAAGTGATCCCAGCTACTTGAGGTTCAATTTCGTGGTTGCCTTCAATGACCATCATAGGAACTCTTGAGATCAACGGCTTCATGAACCTGAGCTTGGAATGGGCTTAGTTAATAGAAAAGCAGCTGTAAGTTGAATGGCTACTGAGGCATATATGCATTCATGCTGTAATAGTTTGTACACCTTAATGTGGATATTTTACTTTCAAGTGGCCTCTAATTTAAGTCAGATGCATTCTGACCCTTCTATGGCATTAAAACATCGAATCTGATTGGATGGTTAAAGACATGAACCACAGCAATCAAAGGAAAAAATTGAAAGTAAAGGAACTTTTACAAGTAAATGAACGTGAACATAGAATAGAAATCCTTACAGAAAGAGAAGTGTGTCATGAAAACTCAGTCCATTCTAACACTTAGATTTAAAGTAGAATATGTATAGTCAGTTTAGGCCAAGACTCTGGCAGTTATGTTATCTTGACTGTACCAACTTGATGGTTCCAAGTCATTCGAGGTCTTGATATGCAATTTGAGATTGCCGGCGCTGTGCAAAAATCTTCAATGCCAGGCAACAGTTAAACAACTGAAACATAAAGGTGACTGCAAGAATCCTTTAGGAAAGGAAAAAGCTATTGCCTTAGTCAAAGGTATTCACCCTGCCTTTCTCAGAACTAGATATATGCGGATAATGGGCTAAACCAATCACGGATCAGATACAAGCATATAGATTAAATCTTAATGATTTCTGCAATATAGGGAGAGACATCTTGGAAAAAAAGGAAATTTTCCTAGAGGGAAGTATAGGCCACGTTCAAAGAATGGTCAAGGTATGTTTGAAGCACTGAGCTGTTCTATATTGCAGCATTCAAGGTTTACAAGCTACTGTCACAAAAAAGACAAAAAATTTCTCTGAATGTAAAACTTGTTAAGTCCATCCATTATGCATATTAAAGTCATTGCTTTCAAGAGCAGAACCAATGCGGATAGCAAGGCCATGATAAGTTAAATCATATGGAATGCTTGATTACTCTATACCAGAGAAAGCAAGGAAAAGGTAAAACTGAATGCACATAATTTGACCAACTTGAGGCGGTATGTTTGAGAATTTTGAATGCTCAATAAGTTCTGATCATGACAGTCTGCACAAGGAGGCATACAATGCAAGTTAAAGGCAGATTACCTTCCCCATCCATCCCAGCGAGGTTGATAAGTCTCTCTAATTGGTGCATCTGGAAAAGCACATGAAAAGCATGGAACTCCTTTCCCACCAGTTGTAAGGTACTGATTTGCATAGGTCAAGTCTCCAACCATTAAGATCAATGAGGGATCATTCTTAGTCAGATGATCAATAGTTGTTGATGAATTGCTGGTTAGACCTAAATCTCCTATAAGTGCTATTCTACGAGGATAGGAATTTGGACCAGGTAATAATAAAGTTTCAAAGACATGTTCATCACTCATAGCTGGAAGAGAGCTATCTCCACACCTATAGTAATACTTTGTTCCTGGTTCCAGACCTGCAGATCAAAATGTCTGATTACTTATTCCTTTGCCAGGATTAGTTATCGATACCAATATTAAGTTCTCCATCAACAACTTCTGTTCTTTATGAAAACCACAGTAAACATGAAAGAGATTGTTATTTTATCTTCAATTGAATAAGTGGATATTTTATCTTCAAATTTATATAATTGAATATGTCAAAAGGTAGAAGACCTCAAAAGTTACAGAGTTCAACAAAGTGAATTGGATGGACTATTCCTAAAGCCTAAATTCAATTTATCACAGAAACAACAACAAAACAGTAAAGAAACTATACCCGATCAACGGGATAATCTTGTTACCATCAATTATCACATGGTGAATGATGCCGGAGGTATAATTCAAGAGCCCTTCAAATGGGTACAATTGGCTATAAACAGTTGCATTTCCTGTCTTTTTGCTTGTATATTTTCCACTCTCTTTCCCATACCAAACCTCACTGGCAACTGATGTAGGATCAAGCGTAGTCACATTGGAACCAATCTGTGCATCCCCTAAACCGAACAAACCGACCACACATATCAACAACCAAAACAAGAACACAGAACAAATAAAAAAAAAAACAGAAAGAACCACAAAGAAAAGTACCTGTAACCCAAGAAACCCACATTGAAGTCGGTGTGGATAAAGCAAGAGCTATTTGTTCTGGAAACATTGAGGTGACATTCTTCTTGAGCCTCGGATCATCCATCGGTATGTCATCACTGCCTTGACGTAAAGACGGATCGAAACGGATAGTTACAGGATCAAATGGACCTTCTAACGTTGTTGGTATGTCTTTCCCAGTAACAACCACCTTTGTTATGATCAAGAAAAAAGTAACAAGAATGCACAGTTTACAGTCCTCCATTAAGTTCCTCTGTTCTCTCTGTTTTTTCTTTCTGCTGTTGATTTTTTGTATCAATGATGTGCCGTCAAAATCGTTGGAAGACTAGCTGGGTCATCATGAAAGTGAATCGGAAGAGCAGAAAGTTTTGGTGTTGCATCAGTTTGCTAAGTTACCTTCGTACCAGTGTTAGGGATAAGGGAATATGCCATTTCTTTGGCCTTTTGCCCTCCTAAATGATCGATCGATTTAAACTAAGGTAATCTATTTTTATATATTTATCATGGTCAACACAAATGGTTCTCTCCCATTGGCAAGAAGGTTATTTTGATTTATAAAAAATTGTAATTAATGTTTTTTCTTTGAATTTGTTGAAAATAATACATAAAATGAAAAACCCTTAGAATTTGATATAATTTTCAAGGTTGTCGTGATGGTTAATCATCCTAGTGATATGATCATTAAGATCTAGTGATTGTAGATTGCAATGTTTAGTGTAATATTATTTATCACCAGTGATTTTAAATCGTTATGTTTGATATTGTTTAAAAATTTTATCAAATATAAAATATTTAAAATTATTTTATTATTAACTAGAGTTGCTACCTCACTTGCTAACTTGAGCGATGATTGCACAAAGGTGGCTCAAGATAAGCCCAATGATCAATATGGTATCCACAGCATATAAAAGTTCAATGTACCACTTCAATTATAAAATCTTTAACAGTTTTCTCAATTAACTAATGCTGGTGAGGACTAAGGTATCTTAAAACCCGAAAAGGTAATTGTTTCAAACTAAATAACAGTCTTGAAAATAAAACAATTGGTTATATATGAATCTACTAAATACTATTAATTTAGGGTTTTTATAATCAAATTGAACTGATTTTTGGATTTTTTTGAATTGAATTGAACTGATTTTAAAATTTCTTAAATTGGATCGAATCAGGTTTAGGGTTTCTAAATCAAATTTATTGATTTTAGGGTTTTTCGAATTGATTTTTTAAATGAGTTTAGGGTTTTTTGGATTGAGTGGAATCTAAAATTTGTTCAACCGGTTTGAGTGTTTTTGGTTTGTCCATCGAATTTTAGTTTTATAGAAAAATGAGTTTGGCGACTAATAAATAAAACACCAACAAAAAAATTTAAATCTTAAAATTGTAATTAAATTTTATTGAAATAACTAAAAAAGCTTACAAAAGTATCAAAAAAATGAAAGACAGTAACAATAGAAACAGTGAATAGAATTAAAAACACAAAAGAGAAATGGAGATATGGAATGACGAAAGGCATAAAAAATTTGAAAATCTCAACTATTTATTGAAATAAACAAAAGCAGAAAAAAAGAAAATGAAAACGAATTAAAAACACAAACCGACAGAAAAAGGAGATGCACAATTTTATTTTAACAATTTTTGAAATTTTATTTTAAAAGTCACCAACAACAAACTGATTAGCAGCAAAGTAAAACTTGTATATTTTCACACTCTTTCATCTGTGAATGTATTTTATACCAAACAAATATTTCAGACAAGAAACGGGACATCGAACTGCAACAACTAATTAAATCGGGTGGACCGAAAACCAAACCTCCAATGGATTCAAGAGTGGGTCGGGTTATGAAAAACATTAGTAATTATAGTTGCAAAGTCTGCCTCAAAAGAGTTGACAACAGACCTGAATTGCCTTCAAAACGAAGCAACATGTCTGCTAAATTGCCAAAAGACGACGGTGTGGTGTTATTGCCTAAGGCCCATGCCTAGCCTTGCACGGATACATAACAAAGCAGTTTTTTCGATTTTGGATTGACTGCCTGACTTCTTCCTTGCAACTGGAATCATTGGCAACACCAAATTAACACAGCTACCTTTGCTATTTGCTCCCCTTGTCCCTTGCTGGATATGGATGGAATTGCCTTTTTCTTCTTTTTTTTTTTTTTTAAATGAATTTGTTGCTCATTTTCTTTCTCTTGAGAATGATCATTGGCCCAACCTATCATTCATTCATAAGAACAAATCAGGTTCTAAATTATGCATAGGTCCGGAAGATTCGGCCTAGAAGAAGTGTCCCAATAAGCCTAAACCTTTAAGAAATGGGCCTCCCTTTCCCTGCCTCCAGTTTCAGGCTCATTTTTTCAAGCCCAATTCCACGTTTATAACTCTCCTATTAAAAAAAAAGCACATTTATAATTCATATTTCTTGAATTTTTTTTGTTTAAATAAAAATGTTCATAAACAAGAACCATAACATGTTTAAATTTCATTATATACTATTTTTTTCCTCTCAAAATAATGGGTTATATTAAATGATTCGAAATTAGAAGAGAGGAGACAAAAATAAAGATAATATTTGTAAATAATACAAAATATTTTATAGGTCTTGTTCACACTGTTTGGACTAAACTAATTAGTTATGAACTGCATGAAAAGCATTATAATTTGGAGTGATTATAATTCCAACCTAGAGCCTCTAAATAGACAACTTTTGTCTCAATAAGTATTACCAGGTGTCGTAACGTGCGAGTTCAGAAACCCGACCACCAGACGCGATGCGAAAATTTTAAAAATTAAAAAAAACTAGGAGTCGTCACCAATCTTTTTTACTAGGTGCGATTGGCCACCTATTGATTCGATTCTAATCGATGAAGCCTTAAATTAATTTTAAGCCCACCAAAAAGAATCATAAACTGGTCTACATTTTTCTAGATCTAAGTTCGGGAGTACGGTTACGCTAGGGGAAGGATTAGCACCCCCGAAGCGCCCGTTTCATGAGTAGTACCATTTTAGATTATCCTATTAGGCTTTAATTTTTAATTTCACTATATTTTTTTAGTTATTATTCTCTTATTTTATCTTCTATTTAACCTAAAATGGAATGTAAATATGAGGCAAGATGAAATGCATGGTATGAGATGAAAAATGTCAGACGAATAACCTTTTATTGAGGACGTTCTCTTGGATCCGCCCATCATAGTGGTCGGATCCGGAGCGTTCTCTCACCAAAGGAATTATCCGAGAAATTCGTTTTCTCAAATTCGACGAATAAATCTCATCATCGGGGTTATCGTACGTTTTTCTTTAAAAAATAATGTTTTCGTGAATAATGAACCTAATACGAGTGAAAGCCTTTTATTAAAGATGTTTCTCGAGCCCTTCCATCATATTAGTGGGATCCGGGGACACCTTTTCACGTAGAAAACTTTTCGAGGAATACCAGCCTTCGCAAGATTCTCAGAAGATCCCATCATCGGAGCTTAAACTCTAAAACAGAAATATTTATATGCACTGATATGCATGATGCAATATATATATGCTATGCTAATGCAATTATCTATTTTTTCATTTATTATTATGTAATTATTATTTTATTTTACTTTATATATTTTTTATTCTTCTATATTTTTTATTTTATATTTTTTTTATTTTTTCCTAACTCATTTTTTATTCTTATTTTACTTATATAAATTCACTTAATTATGTATTTTATGATGATTATGTCTAACATTTTAATTCTTCCTACATTTCACATTCTTTCTTAACCATATTCTAAGTCTAACTATATACTCCCTTTTCTATGTGTATATTAAATAAATCCATTCATATCACTAAATGCTTACTTTTCCATGTACAATGTCCCTCTAAACCTATTTACTATATTATTATTTTTTAATTAAATGTTCATTTATTTTCCTACATATTTTTATTCTTGGATCTATTTTTATAACTAAATAATCTTTCTACCTAATTTTGCTATTTTCATACAATTGCACATATATTTTATATATTTTCTTATCTATTCCAATCTCTCTCTTTTCTTCACATTTTTACATTTTTAAACATCTCTATTATTATTATTATTATTATTATTATTTTTACTTACATATTTTTTTTAAAATTTTTTTAATGATTTTCTTTCCTAATATATTTTAAAATTCATTCTACAACATTAATATACCTTATTTATATTATTTTACTATCCTAAACATAAAGCTACATTAAAAATTTTCTAACTTAAACAATCAACACAAATACTACAATCATAACCCAATAAAACAATGATCCAAAACTTACCCCAAAGCTTTAGCCCAACCCGGCTCAAGATGGATCAGACTGATCCAAAAAGCTTGTAAGCCTGCTTCAAGAATTTAGCCTCCTAGTGCCCAAAACGATACCGTTTCACATGCCCCAGCTCTTAACTATTTAAGCTTCATTTTCTTCCTTTCTTCCCATTTTCTCCTTTTTGTCTCTCTCTCTAGAACCCAAACTCTCTCCTTTCTCTCTACCAAGTCGCCGGCCAACCCCAAAACAGGACTCTCCTTGCCGCTCGACGTCGCCGACGTGACTCACCTTCCAAACCCAAGCTCTAACACTCCCCAAAACCCGACGGTAGCTAGCCCCAAGCCTGTAGCGTCGTCGGTACCCCTTTTTCTCTTTCCTGCGCTGGTAGATCCCAGATCGGTTGCCCCAAATGACCGACCTTCTCTCTATGACCGACCTTCTCTCTATGATCGACAGGCAGCAACCCAAGCTCACCCAAGCTCTCAACTCCTCTCAGCTTCATGCCGACGTCGCTCCCCAAAGGTCAGCTTTCCCCAACCGATGGGGTCGCCCAAATCAGCTTCCTCTTCTCCTAATCCGGCGACAAATAACCCACCACCGGTGGTACAAAGAGGTCCCCCTCACCTCCGATTTGAACCACCTAAAGCCCAAATCCAACTTTCACAGCTGGCGGCACCAAAACAAAGCCTTCATTTTCTTCTTTTCTCTTTGTGAACCTTTTTTAGTACTTTTTTTTTGGTACATTTTTTGATTTATGGATTTTGGTTGTTTTTGGCTGTTAGAATAGTAGAGAAAAATTTTTGTTGTGGTATTCGACTGCGAGGGACTAGGGTTTTTTTTTTTATTGCTTGTTTTTTGGCTTGCAGGTTGTGGCTCCTTGGGGTGAGTGCTACAGTGCCCCCTTTATACTGGGTTGAAGGGGGCACGCTCCTACTACCCTGCCAGACGCGAATTTTTTGCTTCTGGCAGGGTGAGGGTGGTGGCTGGCAGGGTGCGTCCGCACCCTACTAGTCGCACCTCTCTCTCTCCTTTTTCCTCTTTTTTTTTTTAAATTAATACAATTTTTTTCTTTTTTTACAGTGTCTACACTAGGTTCAAAAGGTTACCTCAAAAACTTCAAAAGCTAATTAGTAACATGATTATACAGTTCAACCAGATGGAAAATTACAAAAACTCTTCATGACAAGGGTCCTTTACAATACTTTTTCCACACATTAGATGCAATTAATCATCATTGTACGTATAAAAGAATCAAAGATGATAGAAAAGTAAAGTACAAAAATGATAAAACTTCATTAAACGTGGATATTAAGTAGTTATCAAGTTAAAAAATAATTATAAAAAACGTAGTATTAATATTACCTTAATAGTAGTTATACTTCAAATTCAAACATTTTTTTGCATAATTATATAAAGAGGCAACCAAGCAAATTCATTATTTGGCACCAACTACATGCAATAGTTCTCTATGGGGGAACAAATTCATGAGTGGCTAAGAAAAAAAGGAAATAAGGTACGTTAATGGTGAGCCAACAATGAAAGGCCAATGGGACTTGTGCTTTGTAATTTTTTTCTTTTTTTTTCAATCTTTTGAGTGCACATGCAGCCATGTGAGCAGATCCTTTGTGGGCCTATACCAATTCCTTTATTTAATATTCAAATCGATCAATATTTTTTTCCAAGGCATAATCTTGTGGACCTTATGTTAACAGCCAATTATATCCAATATGAACAAGAAGGAAATACTGACATAATTGATTCCATGTATATGTACATATAAAACATACTCATGCAGACACGAACATGATTCTTTTTGGCTGTAATTGATTCCATTGCTCGCATGCGTACATGCAGAAAGAGCTTTGAGAGAGAAAGAAATAATCAGATGATTGGGGAATGTCATTTTTTTTTTAGCTTAATTTGTTGTTTTTCTTAGTTTCCTTTTTGTTGTTGGGGAATTCATGGCCATTGACCTGATGATTATATATATAGATTAAGTAAATGGGTTTGATAAGACTGTTGTTTCTATGATTTATTTGATGAGAAAACTTTTGTCCTATGGTATGCCGAATAAAAAAGAGAAACTTATCCAAAATGTTGGGTTGCTGAAAATTTCAGCAAAATTTCCATGATTTCGCACGAACTGTTTGAAGAATTATAAGTGTGCAGTGTAAACCCTTGAATCTAGGCTCCTCAAGCATGTGCATATGTGTATGAGTATGACACTTTCCTCCGCCTTTTTGGCTAAGATCCAGTTCATTTTTGCACAATGTTGTCCCTAATCAATTTTCCGTGTCATATATTCTTAACTCTAGTCCTTCATTTCAGTATGTTTGGATTATATTATATGATTATGTGGCTATCAACGAGTGGCTAAATTTTGAAATATATCAACATTTTACGCTAAAAGATTGCAAAAGAGTCTAAAGTTGTTGATGAGACATGTTCGTTGATGGACAAAACCATGTAGGGAGGAGGCATCTAGACCTTACTTCAAGGACAAGATTACTGCTGAAATACACATAGAAAGGGGCTGATTATTTTCTTACTTCACAGGTAGAGGCAGGTAGAAAATAAAGGACTACAAGGCTAATTAATAATTTGCATATTTTACTAACTTCTTTCAAACATAACCTAAAGCTGAAATTCTGTACTGTGTCACTGCAATTTCACAGCAATTTCAGAGAAGGTTCAAAGCAGAAGAACATAAAATGTACAAGGTTGTCTTTGAAGAACACTTCTGATTTCCTATGTACTTACCATAAGAATAAAAAATACACGAGAGAAAACTATATCTACCACATATTTGCCATGTGCAGTTTTTAACTATTTATTGCAAGAATTTTTGTGAATTGATTTGGAATCTGTTGACTTTGTGGAGAATTTTTTGCACTACCGAGATGTCTAGATTTCAAACTAGGAACATTAATTGTAACTATGTTATCTCTTCTGTTATAGATGGTTTAATTAGAGTTGGCAATCATATTATGTAGATGCCAAAGGGCTTAATCAATGACATGAATGTACCAGGGATGTATATCAGGATCCGATCATATGCGTATCAAATTTTCAATGACAGAATAAAGTTATCCAATGCAAGCGGCTGGTAACATGGGGTGTCAGAGTGGCAGAAATCTCTGATCATTTGACCCAAATTTGCGTATCAAAATTTGCAATCCAGTCTTGGCACCTGTTGTTTTGTACTTTTGGTTTATAATCATAAGCAGATTCCAATAAGATATGCCCTGGAGATGCTACCAGATATGTCTATATAACTAGAATTTTGTTACTAACTGCAAATCTTTATTGCTTTGTTTGGACTTGTTTTTTGGGGGGTGGGGTTCTGTAATTGATGGGATGTGGATCATTTTGTTTATTGACCCATTAAAAAAAAAACTGAGGATATTTGGGTGGAAATTAAAAAAAATGAAGTTGACTCTGAGGTGCATGATGAATTCAATGATTATTACCTGTAAGGAAGTCTTCAAGGTGATAAATATTTGTGTCTTGTTTTTTTTTTGTTGACAAATTTAGATTATTATAAAATGACAAAATATTCATAATCCAATGGGAGAATTGTAACTACACTTTCAAGAGAAAGGCTTGATTTTAATTTGCTCCACTTCAACCTCCAATTTTGATCAGGGTTTCCATGCATTGTTTCTTCTCCAATTTACCAGCTTTAATTAGGTTCAATAAACATCAAAAATTGGAAGTCTATACTTAGAAAAGATCTTAAAACTTTTGACATTTGAAAGATAATTTTTCCAAATAGATTAGGAGAACTTGATGAGAATAAATTGTCTAATATCAATTCATACATATCTCAGACTGCAAAATCTGTTTATTTGTTGATGGAAAAACATTGAAATTAAAGAAAGATTATCATCTTAAAATAGCCATTTAAAATTCCAAATTAAGTTTTGGAATGAGTTTTCCATTTAAAAGGTTGGTTTGGTAAATGAAATAAATCAATGATTATTTTGCCATATATAATTAACAAAGCTTTGGTCTGATGGTTGCATCATTAGCTTGAGGGCTTTTTTTTTTCCACCTTGGGTAGAAAGAGCTAGTGGGATTGGATATGGTATAGTACCATATTGTGAAATTTGCGGTTGTAAATTGATTTACATATTTATCTTTGAGCTGCAACCCCAAATATCAAATGCTTTCATTTTCATTGATGTATAACTTTTCTTTTTTTGTTCTCTTTTGCTCACAAAAGTTTCAAGATCCAATCAATAATTTACCTTGATACTGCTTATTTCATCTCATATATATTGGGAATTATTTGCTCAGAGAAATTAGGAAGTACTGGAAAGAAGAAAGAACCAATGTATTAGCCTCCCAATTCAGGCCAAACTTTTGCCTGTCTAGCACTGCTCAATTCAAAATCTTCTCAACAGTAATCAAGGTCCCTAACCATGTAGTCAAGCAAGTACATACCCTTCCCTACAACCACAAATTAAATATAAATAAATGAATTAAAAAAAAATAAAAGAAGCCGGACGTTCCTCACAAAAAGTGAGAAACAGACAGTGCAAATGGATTTATTACATTGGAAGGCTTTATTACAGTGAAAGTTAAAGGAAGATCAGAGGCTTTATTTGGGTTAAAACCAAATAATGACATGGTTGACGGTGAACAAAAAGCAAATCCCAGGTGGCCATTTCTTTTTCTTACCTTTTTTTAAGTTTTTTAAATAATCAAATTTTCTAAATCATATATGGAGTACTTAAAATAACACATTAGACTTTAAATTACAGAAAAGTGCAAAAGTAGAATGTGGCATATCACTACTACTGGATAGTAAGCATATGTTCAATAATTATAACCAATGATTTATAGTTTAGTCACCTGTCTAAGCTTTTGGAGCCCCCCTTCTTTATTTTGTTGATTGATTGATTCTTTACCTGTAATGCTGTCTTGCTGCATTGTGCATCAGGTTACATGATAAGAGATACCTTTATCCACTTTATTTGGATGTCTAAATTTGAATTTGATACTTGAACATTTTTTTCTTATTTTTAAGGAATCACCTTATTACAAAGGCATTGAAAAGTTTTCTTTTTATTTATTTTTTTAATGAGAAGAGGCTGAAATTATTGCTTAAATCTAAAACTGTTATCCAAATCAGAATGGGATTTAGAGTAAGCCATGATCCCCTCTTTCTTTTCTTTTGATTATATATGGTTGGTGGAAACAAAAGATGAAGTATTACCAGAATCTTGGGTTGATAGAGAAAAGGGATTTAGACCCATGTGAGTGTGGGGTTAATTACAATGGAATTATATTAGGGCGGACAAATCACCAGTTGGATAGCAAAATCAATCAATCTTGAAATATATATATGCATGTCAAATTCAGTCCAGCTGGTTTGGGGAATAATTGCGGCTTTTGGCATATCAAAACTGGTTAGGAAGATATTAAGCTGCAGAGCTGGACCTATGATCCTCTCTGCTTAGCCTTTAATTCTTTGTAACAATTTGGGTCACATTCAACCTCATCATCACCAGTTTTCTTTCCTTTTTTTATTACTATTCTTCTCAATTTCCAAGCTAGGTAATAAGAAGGGCTTGAGTTAGAAGGTTGTAATCATAATCTTGCTTGCATAAAAGTCCATGACATAAAGCAATTGAACTGGATCCAGACCATGAGCCTTAAATTTCACATTTTCTTTTCCTTTTTTCCAATTCCCCCCAAGGCTTTTGCAAATAAATAAATATATAAGGGGACAAATTATGAAAATTTTGTTGAGGTTTTATTACTTGAATAATGGAAAGCGATTGATGGTGTTAGTTTGTATGAAGCAACCCCAACTATCAAATCGGCCAATATATCTTTAACAAAAAGAGATAAGATCATTCCAACTATTTCTTTCCATTTTCTAAGCAAACAATCAAACTGTTTGATCAGCCAATAAAATGTTTGAAACAAAAGCTGACTATTGGGTCTCTTCATTCTTCTTCAAGGTACAAATGAATAACAACCAACTAAATAGGATTAACGCCAGAAGCTGGGAACTAGTTAATGAATTTGGAGTTCATACAAAGACATCTATATTAGTTCAATGCCCTTTTTTAAAGGACAAGAAATCGTTAATGGGTAAAAACTTAGCCTCCAAAGTTTAAGATGCCATTACCACACTACAGTCCATTATTTGGTATTGCTATGAAAGAAACGTTTGATCACAAATCACAAAAAAAAATTGACACCTAATGAGTCTTAATTGCGATGATTTTGATCTTAATACCAAACACAAGTTTCTTATAAGATCATAATATCTTATCGCAGTTGTAACTAAGTTGTTTACTTGCTCATTGCTCCAAATAGGTGCAATAGTTTTGAAATAAAATCAAATAGACAACTTATTGAATGATGATGTGATATGTTAATATAATTTGATAATATGATTATGTAATATTTTCACTAAGCACATTAACGTCATGTCGTAGCATATAATTATAAAATGATAAGTGATATTTTGATTAATGATAATTGATTAATGCTAATCATAAAAACCTATTTAACCTAAACTAAAAATATATAGACATAATTGAACGTAATAAAAAAATAAAATTTAATTAATTTTTTTTAATAATTCAAAATTTTTTTAAATATTGTAATGCCAATACTATTTGAATCTAAACTGCCTGTAACTGTAACTGAACTGCTTATACCTTTAAAACAAATACATTATATTCTGATATATTCTTTTATGCAAAATGCTTTGTTGATTAATTTAATGGGTGGGGTACTCTTAATGCCTTAATGTGTGCTTGTAAATCACACAAAAGATTGGTCCTCCCCCTTTACCTCCTTAATCATAGACATTAAAAGGAATCCTCAACCCCCACCTTCTAACAAAAAATAATAATAATTATTTGTAAAAAGAATGACATAAACAAAACCCTTTTTTGCTCTCTTGTTTTTGTGGATAAGACATGACATCTTTTGTTCTAGAGAGACAAGATTCTTCCGTTAGATTGTTGCAACAACCTGGCCGTACAGCTACTTTGGGCATGCAATGTCACATGCTCTATCCCTTTATCCAACATTTTAAAACAAAAGAATATATATCTATATATATATATATATATATATATATATATATATATATTATATTATTAATCCTTAAGCAATAAACAGTTCTTTTAAAAAAATAAGGGGTGTGCCTCCGCCAATCACTCCGCAAGCAAAGATTAAAAAATAAAAGAAGATGAGAAGTTAAAAAAATATAATATAAAATAAGAATAAGAATAAAGAGGAAAAGGAGAAGGTAGAAGAATCATAGAAAAAGATGGGGAAAGTTGTAAACCAACGGAAATTGGAAAAGTGAGAACATTTGTTGTTTCTACGCGTAGTTGTTGGTGAGTTCCTTGATGAGCGGGGAGTGGAAGGAAGAGCATGTTAGCTAAGCTAGCCCTGTTGCACGGCCAGGGGTGGGTGGTCGGTGATTGTGGTTGGTGACGGATGATTGGTCCATATATACATATACGGGTCCCATGTTTGAGCTGGCTTTATTTACTCCTGCCCTTCTCTTTGGTTGCGGGCTTAGTTGGTCCATTTTGGACCACCTTTAACATGCAGATTTTGTGAGAATAGGATTGTGGATTAATTTGTGGGAGTATGTGAATGATAGGAAGCTACAAATATATTTATTTGAAACGTTGAATTTAGATCATCAATATGCTTTGATTCATTAGTTCTTTTTTTTTTTTTTTCAAAATATTTGTACTTGGTACATACATTCATTCGATGTATACTAATTTAGATGTCCAACTATTTAAATATAACAAAAAACTTGAAAAATAATTAAGCACATTCATGTTGAACATATTATCATATAAGCACTTATTTTGAATCTGAATAATATAGTGATATAATCAGATAAGATTATATGATTTGAAGTCTCACTCTAATTTAACTCTTTAATTACTATTAAACAAAAAAAAATTCATGTAGGGTGAGGGTTTATAAGCTTTTATCTGGTGCTATATGTAGGGTTATATGTAGGTAGAAATCTTTGTTTTCTAGGTAATGTTTCCACGTTATCCTTGATCTGTGAGTTCTTGCACCCATAAACACGCATTAATATTGTTAGAATGGGAAGATTAAAAGAAAATCTTGTGTTGGGAAGACAAAATGCAAGCTTCAATAATAATACACTAAAGTTCTTATTTGGAAAAAAAAAATTCAGCTTGAGTACTTTGGAAACCAACAATTAATGGATTCATAAAGAGCTAAACCCATCTCTATTTAGATACATGCATGCATCTCACTGTTACAAATTAGATTAGAAGAGTTTCTCTAGAGTTTTGTTGACAATTAACGCATGCAGCTTAGAATTCAAGAACTGATGGTTTGTATGTTGGTTAGGTCAAGAGTGTAACAAGGTGAATAATTCAGTCTAACTAAGCAAGCATTACTTAATGAAGATGACGATGTCTTAACTAATGAAACTACTCTTAGCATAAACGTGGCTTCAACTCTTTTCAAGTCAAAGAAAACTTCATCCATATTCCATCAAATAACCTCAGAATTCATGACAGGCATTTCCAATCAATTAGGTCGTCAGGTTAACTAATTTCTAACTTCTTATCCATATGAAGTAAATTGTCAATGCAACCATCTCGATGGAGTTGGTGAATTGAATTCATAGCCAATCCTTCATTTTTTTTTTCTTTTCTTCTTTCAATATCTAAATAATTCTTAGCACTTACTAGTTGTTATAAAAAGAATGATTTCATATCCGATCAAAAACTCCAACAGTTAATATCTGATATTACAATTTTGAGATTTTAAGATCAATCCAAAATCATTTTTACCAAAAAAGAAAAGGATTGATGTCAATCAATAAAAACATTACAATAAATTGAAACTCTAAACCCTAAATTAAGAATTCAGAGGGAATTTGAAAGAGGGTTTACTTTTATGATGATAAATTTTTTATAGACAAATTTTGGATGCATGCACCCTCTAGAAAAACCCAAATACTACTAAAGGTTAAGGGGGAGAGACTTTTTTTTTTTTTTAATATTAGTGATCAAACATTCTGTTCATTCTTTTTATTAATTGATAAAACAAAGAACATAAAACGAATGACAACCATATATAGTTGACTTTCATTCCAAATTCTATGAATAATTGCATTATAAATAAAATATAGAGAAGTTTATGCACCCTTAGCCATGTGTAAAAGTTGCTACATTCCTATAAGTTATCCACATTGTTGAGACAGGTTCAAAGCCTGCAGATTTGATGTGATTAACAACCAAAACTCTAATCATTTTGGTATGCAATTAGTTGAAATACATCAATTTCAGTCCTTTGAAAATTTTGGCGTCATGACAAGTGTACTCATTTAGGTCATGGAAAATGTTGATCAATCTACCGTTTACCCACAAATATAAATTAATAGGATGGGTTAATTAAGTTAAACTTTGAAATTATTCTTGTTAAACAATGTTGTATGGGTCCAATCTAGTTGTCTAGTCATTCATTGAATTCATATTTAATTTATCCATTTATGTAAAGAAAATTTTATTATTTGAATAAAAATGGTGGAATTTATGACAAAAATAACAAAAAATAGGTTAAATTAAAATGGGTACATGAAATTAATTTGTTAAAAAAATGATATAAAAGGAAAAGTTTTAAATCATGTCAAATTGATTTGGTTTTGAAGGAAAATTTAAATTAACTCACGTCATATCGGTTTATTTAATAGTTATATAGAAATAAATTTTGAATAAAACAAATCCATTACTAGTATATTTTTTTCATATGCTTTTGATTTACTTATTAGGTTGATATATGTAATAAAACAAAATAAACATTTATTGGGAATACACATTAAAAAGAATCTTTGCCATAATGTTACTACCGTGACATAAAGTTTTCATGTGTATCATCTTTCGGGTGACTATGACCTTTGTGTAACTTTGAGGAAACACTGCTTAAACTTGAAAGAAAAAGAACCCCATTCTCTGTGAACGACTTCATCTACTACCAGCGGTAAGGTGGGGGGTCCAAAATTGACAACTTGCACGTATCACACATGTTGGAAATGTCTGAGTAAAAGAAAATGCTACCTCATTTCTGTCCATTTCTTATCATAAAAATAATAATCCAAAATGGACCTAACAATTTCTTATTAAGTAAAGATTTAATGTTCCATCTCTTCTCCATTCTTATATATTATATGCACAAAAATATTCTTTTATGATAAATATGTTTAAGATTTCCGATTCGAGTTTCGACATTAAATCAAACTATTATTATAAAAAAGATAGAGATCATGAACGATCTATTTTTGCTTTTTCTAATTAAATGTTCATTACTTGAAACACTTTAAGTTCCAATTCAGGAGGAATCTATGAATGACCATATGTATGAAAAAAAAAAAGTAATCTTTGCCTTATGTTACTATCATAACATAAACTTTTCACATATTTTCCACATCGTGACTATGACATTTTCTCTAACTATGAGGAAATACTTTTTGACTACCACACCATTTAGCAATCCAAAAAAAGTCTTTGGATGAATTCATGAACTAGTAGCAATTTGTGGTCCATTCAAAATCATTCATGTGGCAAAATTTTTACAATGTTGTTGTAAACAAAAATACTGCTACAATGACATATATAGTACCTTTTACCATCATAAGTATATAGGCATTAATGTATAGAATGGATTTACACGCATTTACTATAATATAAAATAAGTCTCGTCTGGAATTTTGATTGGCTAACCAAATACAAAATATCTATAGCTTGATAAATTGATTAATTCATAATCACACATTTGATGGTCTAAATTATTGAAGTGTAAGTACTAGAAATAAAAAAAAATATATAGAAGAAGGTTATAATTCAGAAATTAATTGTAATTAATTTAGAAAATCCAATATAAGTTAAGTAATTTAATTTTATAAATAATTCAAATTAGTAAAGTATAGAATGATGAATAATTAATGAAACACCGCCATATATTAATTACACTTCTTAAGTATTAATTTGATTTAAGTATAGAAATACACACATGCATGTATATTAATTATTAATTGTTTGTATTGATTTGAGGTACTTGTTATAGGGTTCAGCTGTAGTTTGTGCTCCCTTTTGCATTTATTTCCTTTACTTATCTGCATTTATTATATGTGCATTGCACATGACTGTGCCTTTAAAAAAAAAAAAAAGAAATTTTTATTAGCCTCAAAAGTCAGCCATTAATTATATTAAAAATGCAGATGTTTCTAAAATGTAAAGTTAATTGTCTATAACTTAAAAATAATTATAATTGAAAGCCAACTTATATATAAAAATAAAAAAATAATGTTTTAAATATACAATAAAACTTTTTTTTGGTCTTACAAAAGAAAGATTTGCACCTACTCTTTAAGTAAAAAAATCATATATCAACCAATGAGCTAAATGCTCATATACAATTTTATATTATCTTACAAATAAAATAAATAAATAAAATAAAAAAGAACTGTTATAAAGAAAAGAAAAATCAAACAATTTAACTCCGTTTGGTTTGATTTTTCTAATTTTCTTCATTGTATTAAACACCCAAATCTTTGCCTTTTTGTTACTATCGAAACATAAAGCTTTCATTTTTTTTTTTTTGCATCATCTGATGATTATGACCTTTTGTGTGACTGTGTGGAAACATGGGTGAGACTATTGGGCACCTTCTTGCAAGCTCTCATTTTCGAATTTTAAGCAACAATCCAAAATCTCTTTGGATGAATTGTCAAATTAACTACTAGCAATTAGTGGGGTCCACTTGACAACAAACATATGACGTCTCATTGTCTTGCAATGTCTTTGGTAAACAAAATTGCTTCCTTGATGTAGCACTGTTACCATCATATCACAACATTAGGATAATGGAGTTATTCCTTGACCTTTCAATGGTTCATAAGAGGAAATACGTGTACATATGGCTATAGCTAATACGAAAATGGATACCTCTTTTTATAAAAAATGTTTAAGTTTTGAACAAATTTAAATATTGTAACGGAATCGTAAGATTTATTAAAGAAAATTTTAAATTTTAAATTTGAACTTTGACATTGTATCGAAATAGATAAGTAGGTTGAAGAAAATGATTGTTATATCTTACGGAGAAACTGTAGCTTAGAAGAGTAGAGTGTATAAACAAGAGGAATTTTTCAAGGGTTGTATAAAGGAGAGATGATGTTGATAAGTGGTACCCGATGGTTCCACCATGCACATGGAGCCACACATGCTTGGTCTATGTCACTATCCAACCAAATGAACTTTTGAGGACGATCTGATCCTAATCTACATGCATCAACCAATAAGAAACACAGAGATATGGGACTCGAACAGTGTGAGCTTGAGGCAATTTGTAGTAGGGGAGAGGTTATGCTCAAAATTTCATGGCTCAAATTGATGCTCATGGCCAAATGAGTATGGTTGGGGAACATTATGGGTCAAGTGATAGTTTCCCATGTTCATAATTTATCAAGCACATGCCTAATTGAATTAATACAGATATCGACTTGGTTCATCTTTCAGCTTTGTATATACATCATTGCTCTTTTTTTTTCCCCTTTTTTGGCTGCTTAATCCTACTTGCCCTATGACTATTGATATGCTTTATCTAGCTGTTGATACGGTGAAAAGAACCCCAAAAAATTGAATCAATGAAGGTGTAGGACAACTCCTTCACTAGATAGTTGGGCGAATCTAACTATGGATTCATGGGCTCATATTCCCCATCAATTTTGGCCAAGATTCGTAAATTAGTCGGCACTTCCCATGGAAGAGTTTGAGCATTCAATTTGATTCAATTCAATACCTTTCTTTTGCACTTCATTGGCTTTAATCTTTCCTAGTATATTAGAATTTAAACTCACAACCAATGTATAGGATAATAATTTAAAAAGAAAAAAGAAACATAATGCTACATGAGAAAGACTTCAGCTCTACTCCATCCAAATATTATTTAGCCGTGGCTCAAAGACTCCCTGCTATCAAATTAAAACCTCCTACTTCTCAACCTTTCATTTTATATCCCTCCTTGATTGAACTCTCTTTCATCCAACCTGGCAAACCCTAACTCAGTACACATTAATTTACTTTCTTTAAAAGAGGGGAAGATTTATATATGCATATAAATATATATATATATATATAAGAAAATTGTAAAAACCAAAAATAAGTTGAGAAATTTTCAGTTCATGCAAAAGTAAATTGATGATTAATTTTCATCCCACCAAGCCTTCTCTATTAATTTTCTTAATTAGTTTAGAAGACTAATTAATTAATAATCCCCACAAGCTTTGTGTGAAACTAAGAAGTAATTAAGACCTTGGGTTTGAATAAAAATTCAGTGCTTTGCATGCTGTACCCAACCTTGTCTATGGAGGCAGCCACCCTATAAGTAAAGTTCGGTGCAAATTTCAGCAAGTGGCATCAATATTAACATTACTTTGTTCTATTTTTTACATAATTAGCAGGCTGACAGCAACTTACTATTAAATCAAAACAACTTAAAAAGTCAAATTGATCATGAGCCAAAACCAAATGACTTTTGCCTCGGTTAGTGCCCGGGAGTTTTGGTCAATCCAAATGGGAAGAAGGGGAAAGTTGGTCAAGACTCTCTCCCCCTGACTCTCGGCTGCAACCTACTTTGGTTAAAGTTAGAAAGAAAGAAAGAAAGAAAAATAAAGCAAATGAAGTTAGACCCTGGGGGCCATATTTCTGGTTAACAAACCTTGGCCTACAAAATCTAGCTTTTCCTTTTCAATTATGGAAAAGGTTTCAATTCAATTAAATAAAAAGAGTGACAAAAACTCATTGACACAATCCTTTCTCTTCCTTTCTTGCGTGTGTGTTAAGGGTGGAAATTGGTTTGTATTTGATGAATTTTTTGTGGGCCTCCTTCTATAATTTTACCCGTCAATCAAAACATTTTAAATGGATTTCAATTAGTGCTAGGTTTTTTTTTCCCAAAGAACAATCTTATAATATTTTTCCGTATTCAAAAATTATATAATTTCATATTAAATTTTAACTGTTCGATTATTTAGTACGAAGATCAGTAATCAAACTGAACTATTTGTTTCATGTTTCTCTTAGTCATATAATCTGATGCATAGATCAAGGGTTTATTAGGACCCTTGGTATACAATGGATGGCTCTGTTGATCATCATTTTGTTCCTGAACTTTCATAATTATTTTAACTTCCGAACTCACGAAAGTCAAGACCAAA
This sequence comes from Theobroma cacao, assembly GCF_000208745.1. Taxonomy (NCBI): domain Eukaryota; kingdom Viridiplantae; phylum Streptophyta; class Magnoliopsida; order Malvales; family Malvaceae; genus Theobroma; species Theobroma cacao. Next base: position 26,834,170 of record NC_030853.1, read on the forward strand.
ATAACAAACCCATGAGAGATTGGTTGGTCCACGCAATCAATGGTGCAAATTCTAGCAATTTCATCATGATGAAGTGTTTTCACCTTTTTGGGCATATGACAAATAAAGGGTAAAGCTGCAAATAGCAGAAGGGGGGGATCACAAAGCGTGGAGGAGTTGCCATGATGGGAGCCACTTGGCTGTTGCATGGGAACATAATCGTGCCCCCAAAAAGGCGATAGTGAAAATTTGGCTCGAAATTTTAAGAAAATAGTTAATTTCCGGTTTACACTTTGTTTTTTTGGTAAGAAATGATATTACAAAACACTTAATCTTCTTGGGTTTAACATTGCCATGGCAAAGATTTAAAAGTTCCTTTTGTTCCCGCCTTGTTCTTCAATTGGACAGCAAATGGCATGGAAGGGTAGGGAAGATTTTTGGGTCTAACTCTTTCACATTACTTTGGAATAATCTAATATTTATTTACTAGTTTTATCTCTTAAAAAATATATGTCGTTTAACTTCAAAGGAAAAAGAAAGATGGAATTTTGAAATAATCCAACAAGTTTTAATTTTCAAGAATCATGTGGTGTCTCTTAATTAATTTATTTATTTATTGACTAAATGCTCATTTGTAGAATTCAACATTCACTAAATTCTTCATTTTAAGATATAACATTTTATTTCTTTTAAATTAAGATACAATTTTTTTGATCTTATATAATAAAAAAATTGATGAAAATAAGTCGTAATTATTATTAATGAGATTAACAGTTGTCGTGTGAAAGCCACTAACTCTTAACAAATAAAAATTTGCATACGTTCATTATTAACGTTGATTACTAATTATTTCAAAATTAATGAAAATGTTGCAGTCAATTTTGAAAAAAAATGATAAAAGATTGAATTGTTAAAATGAAAATTTTGATAAACGTTATTCTTTTTATTAGATGAGTTTTCAAGACCCAAAATTTAAAATGGTTGTTACTTTTCACAAAATAATAATTTAGCAATTGGATTGTGTGTGAGTGGGTATATTTTCTTTTTGAATTTTCTTTTCATTATAAAAATGGTAGAACAAGAGTGAATTGGAAAAAAAATTATTTTCGTTATGAAAAATGTTTTACTTGAAGAAGGCATATCCCATAAATCAATATTATGAAACAGTTTTTTGCTATTTGATTGATCCACAAAATTTGGCCAGAGTTTGAAATATTTCACGAGATTGGATTATCCATTTGACTCAATTTTTGGATATAATTAAACTAATAAAAGGATTAATATTAAAAATAATCACATGATTCTATAGAAAAAGAAAAATTACATCAAATTAGACAATTAATATTATGTCTTCATCGTATACAAAAAAGATTGGCTTAAATAACTGATTAATTTCACGCATTAGTATTGAGTACTTGTGATAGATTCATATTGTTTTTGATGAATTTTGTACTTGTCAACATATTTAATTATTTAATTAATTAATTTATTTATTGTTAATATTTAGTTATACCATCAAAATCAGTTAGTCCAGTGGACTTGACTAGCTAGTTGATCGAATTTGGACCAAAATTAAACCTGGATTTATCACTTAATTCAAACCCGATATCAAATCAAATGATGAAATTAAGTAATGACCATTTAATCAATAATTAATAACTTCTAGCCTCAGACGCACGTATTTATAGCAGAAATTCAGGTCAAGAAATCCACTCCCAGCTCAACATTGTCGAACCTTCTCCCTTGACACACAAGCACCTAAGACATTAAAATCTTTACTCTCATTTGACCAAAATCTACTCTATTTTCAAGTTCATATTCATCGATTTCGATAATGGTGGTTAAATTGTTTCAGATGATAATTAACAATTCTATTAGAAATGCTCAATTGCTATGAGTTTCCTTTCCTTGAATCATGCATATTCTTGGCATTATCAGGCTTTCATGCTCATGATTTCCTCAAGTTCACATGTGCATTAGCTCTCTCTCTCTCTCTCTATATATATATATATATATATATAGCTAATGTATACAGCTTTTTTTTTCTTCCTTATTATACAGTCAAATGTAGTTCAGACAATTCGAAGTCTCCATTTCTGTTCCAGTCCAAAAGTTGACTGCCCTGACTTTTTGACTCGAACAAAACCAGATACTTCCTTTGCATATAGGGCAATTCAAATTTAACAAATAAAGGAAGAGGAAGAAGGAATTATTTCCTGGGAAACACATGACGCTCTGAACAACAATTTGGACTCTTGTAATTGAATACCAAAACGGAAATCCCCTCCGAGATTTTGGTTTTTTTTTTTGGAATATATATTTCTGTACACAATTTTCTCGAGGAAATAGACATGTCAATAAGACATCCATGTGTTTATTGTGTTCTCCATGGACTATCAAATATAATTTTCATGGTTAATAAACTTTACCATAAAATTCTATTGTTCCAATTGCATTACTAATTTTAGTTATTGATTTGGGTTCCTATTTCAACGCTAACCGAACACAGTCATAAATATGACTTAAAAAACAAACATAACTCATTATTATATCTAACAACAGCATGTGAGAGAGAAAAGGAATGAATTCCATTTCGTACCCCTTTTCGTTGAACCTTGTTTGGTGTCAAATTTTCTCTCTTTGCTAAGGCCGTGATTGGCGCACACGTAATATTCATACCACCAATATTCCAATTGATTTCTTTATTAAAAGAAATAAAAAAATAAATAAAATTCAACATATTTATTATGCTTAAAAACACTTTATTCAATACCGCTAATTCAGCAGGAAACTGTGACATCTGCTCCCCCGTACGCCCGTAAAATCTGACGTGGCATAATCCTCGGTTAAAATAATAAAATTGAACTTTTTAAAACCGGGGTAAAATGGCACGTGAGAACCGACGATGTGCTCGTGAGAGAGGGAGGCAGAGCCGAGAGGGGACGGTTAGTGGCGGTTAGGTAACTTAGGTTTATTGGTTAAAGTAAACCTAACCAAGAAACGCTACCGTTGGGTTGGGTAACTCACGGCGTCGTCTTTGTCTTTTCTTTTTTTCTAATTTTCATTTTTTTTTTTGGGTTTTTGCTCGTGGCTCTATAAAAAGGCCGTTTCCTTGGAGCTTGTACTCTGACTCTCCCTGCTTCTTCTTCTTCTTCTCCTCCTTTTTCTTTTCTTGGCTCTCTCTTGGTCTCTTTCCTCTCTCTTAGCTTTTCCTGTTTATTTTTTTTGGGCTGTCTGTTTGGATAGAGAGAAAACGAGAGAAAAGCTTTTAACTACCGAAGAAGCGGAGAAAGTTGCAATGGCGGTTTCCAATAAATGGGTTTTCGCTTGTTCAGCTGTTCTCTTTCTGTTTCTTGTTGGAGCAATGGCCGCTGTACGGACCGACAACACTTCGAGGTTTCTCTCTCTCTAGCTCTCTCTTCAGCTTCAGTTTTCAAGTTTTCTCTTCCTACATTTTCTCTGTTTTAGTTTAGTGAAAGAAACAGAGAATCCTCTGCTATGTTTGTTTTTCTTTTGGGGGGTTTTTCGCTTGCAAAATTTTAATCTGCATTATCATTTTCTTTTTTTAAAGAGAATTATTATCCAAATTATGTAGAATTTTCATCGTGCTAGATCTTGAAAATATTCTTGGAAAATTAAGCTACATTATTCTTTGCTCATTGCCTTTAAGTCATAAAAACAAAGTGGAGTTCTGTATAAAACGCCTCCGTTATTATCCACCTTCAGAACCTTCATTTAACACGTAGAAAATGAAATTTCACTGCCGTTTCTTAATGCAAACTGAAAAGTGAAATGACTCCTTACTCACTACAAAAATATTATAAAATATCATCCTTCATTTATTACTATGTATTTTCTCAATTTATTTTTTTTCTATGTTTTTTTACAGCAATGTTGAGACAGAGAAGTTGCAGAGCTCAAACAATTCAACAATGGCAGCAAGGTAATGCAGAGCTCAAAACAATGGCGTTTTGCCCTTCTTTTTTTTTTTTTCTCTTTTGGAGCATTTACATTTTTGTTAAAAAGTGATCTTAGCCGTTAGTTTTGTCTCCTTCCGTTCATGCTTGGACCGTTGGATGTTGGGAACAGGTACTATTTTATCCAGTCTAACCATAAAATAACGATCCCAGCCGTTGAGATCCAGATCCTTAGATCTCAACCGTTTATTCCGTTATTCAGATTCCTCCTTTCTTTCGTTAGTTAACCAGAATTACCATCGTACTACAAATGCCGCCCCTTCAATTTTCCATAAAGTAAAAAGGCTGTGTAATGTAGAAGGGCATTTTAGTCCTTTTAGTAATTCCCGCCGACGAGTCGCCTCGCGGTTTCTCTCTCTCTCTCTCTCTCTCTCTCCCTCTCCTCCCTCGCTACGCTTTTGTTAACGGTTTTGGGACTTTTAGTGGACAGTGCCCTTTGAGCGGTGCACTTGCTGTCGTCTACATCTATTTTTGCACTCGCTTTGGCAAACGGACACGTGTCCTTACATTGAGAAAATTGATATTATTTTGGGTGGTTTTTTTAAAGTCACGAGTTTGGTTGGGTTTTTCAGGTCAGAAGAGGCTGAGCCATTGAATGAGCATGCGGTGCCTGACCCAGGGGCTGTGGCAGCCGAGGTTGAGACCATGATTGACATGTGGGTCTCTCTGTTTCACTCTTTTGCTTTTCCTTGCATGCATTGCTTTTATCTATTACTGTCATTTAAGTAGGAGTTAGGGGAGAGAAGTTTTGGTGCGAAGGAGGAGAGTAGTTCACAAAAATTAATGATGGTAGTAGGCATACTTTTACTGTTAGTTTGTTGGATGTTACCAAACGACCCCATTTTCATTAATAGACCCATGCTTGGCCAAATTTTGATATAGTGACGAATTTATTTAAAAAAAAAAAAACACAATTTTGATGAAAAGCGCATCCGAGGGAATCAAAATCTTCACGTTACAAATATCTGTTGCATTCTTGATGATGACATATTTTTCTCCTGCTGTGTTTTTAACTGCATATCCTCCCACCACCATTATGCTCAGATCCGTGTCTCACGGCCTTTCTATTTCTTTACTGTCTTTTTCTTTCTATCATTTTACACGTACTCGAGGGTACACATATATATTTTTTTCAAATAAATTGTCCAAATCAACCGTTTTAACTAAGAGTAATAAAGTTTCATTACATCATATGACTGTAGATGCACGTTTGATTGTCTAGTCATGCAAATTTTGGCAACATCATTCTCCCCAATAATCATGACATAATTGACACCCCACCCTTTTACCCTTTTTTTTTTTTATTGTAAATGGAAATGGAAATGGAAACAAAACAAAGCCAAGTCATTTTCTCAATTTATGGTTGGAGGAAAACAACAATTTGGTAAGGGACTGTCTGTGTTAGTAATTAAAACTGCAGATTTTTTGTTTCTTCCTTTCCTTCCCTTTTTTATACTGTTTTGCATATAACAGCTTTTACGGTTTTGGTGCCAAAGGACAAGCTACGAACGTACAAACACCCTCTTTTCCTTCTTTTCGTTAAAATGAAACCAAACGGCATTCCTAGCCGTTACATCTGCAAAGACCCATTTGTCCTCATGAATTGACAAAACATCCACTATGCCCTTTGTCAGTTTATGGCTTTATGCACTTTCCTGTTCGGATCTCATTACGGTCCTTAGGAGGAGCAGCCATGGACAGTGTGGTTAAGTATAGCCCTCCACCGACAATAATTTACTAACCCTTTTCATAGTAAAATCAGAAATGTTAATAATTTTGTAGTACCCTGAAATCCTTAGACCTTGAAAAATTAATATTTTAACGCATATGTTGCTGTTAATAGTAACACTAATAGTAATGCTAATGTTTGAATGTACATTTGATATGGCAGGAATATTCGCAATGTGACCGAAAGGAGGAAGTTGGGGTTCTTCTCATGTGGAACTGGTAACCCCATTGATGATTGCTGGCGCTGTGACCCCAACTGGCAAAAGAACAGGAAGAGACTTGCTGACTGTGGCATTGGTTTTGGAAGGAATGCAATTGGTGGCCGTGATGGACGCTTCTACGTTGTCACTGACCCTGGTGATGATGACCCTGTTAACCCCAGACCTGGGACCCTGCGTCATGCTGTGATCCAGGACCAGCCCCTTTGGATTGTGTTCAAGAGGGACATGGTTATTCAATTGAAGCAGGAGTTGATCATGAACAGCTTCAAGACCATTGATGGTCGTGGAGTGAATGTCCATATTGCTAACGGGGCATGTATCACGATCCAGTTTGTTACCAATGTGATTATTCATGGTCTTCATATTCATGACTGTAAGCCTACTGGCAATGCCATGGTGAGAAGCTCACCTTCTCACTTTGGATGGAGGACAATGGCTGATGGTGATGGAATTTCCATCTTTGGTTCAAGCCACATCTGGGTTGATCACAATTCTCTCTCTAATTGTGCTGATGGTCTTGTTGATGCCGTCATGGGCTCAACTGCCATTACGATCTCCAACAACCACCTCACCCACCACAATGAGGTAATTTTTCTGCATACTTCTCTTGTAGCTCAATAGCTTACTGTAGCATCCTTGTTAATGGTAAAGCTAACTGTATTGCAACTGTGATTAAATGTAGGTAATGTTGCTGGGACACAGTGACTCTTACACAAGGGACAAGCAGATGCAAGTGACCATTGCCTACAACCACTTTGGAGAGGGACTTATCCAGAGAATGCCAAGGTAGTGCAATCTATTCAACCTTTCACATTTAAAGCCTTTTGTTATCCTTTTTCTCCTGTTAATTTCAATGGAAGTAAAAAAGTTTGATCTGAGAATTGATCTAGAATTTGAACAATTAATGTGCAGGTGTAGGCATGGGTACTTCCATGTGGTGAACAATGACTACACTCACTGGGAAATGTATGCTATTGGTGGAAGTGCAAATCCTACCATCAACAGCCAGGGTAACAGATATGCAGCTCCAACAAACCCATTTGCAAAGGAGGTATTGTCTCAGTCTCTCATTCTTTTAGTCTCCAGGTGAGATTCACATCCTGAATATGTTGATCATTTTATGATTGATTGGCTCGAGTAGGTCACCAAGAGAGTGGACACCGGTGAAAGCCAGTGGAAGAGCTGGAACTGGCGTTCAGAAGGAGACCTGCTGCTTAATGGTGCCTACTTCACTCCATCTGGTGCTGGAGCCTCAGCAAGCTATGCAAGGGCCTCAAGCTTGGGAGCCAAGTCCTCTTCCATGGTTGGAGCCATGACTTCCAATGCTGGTGCTCTTCCCTGCCGCAGAGGCAGGCAATGCTAGTATACCCCCTCAATCAAATTATTAAATTGGCTGAACAAACGGCCATTTACGATCTGTTTGATTTTTCCTTCTGCCATTATTCTAAAAATCTAAATCACTACCTACCAAATATCCATATTCTATCCATTGTTTCGTTACCCATCTACCTGCATCATCACATATTTTGACAAGTGTACATTTTTTACACATTGTCATTATATTGTCCTACCCACTCCACTCATTCTGGTTGTCAATCTGTTAATTTTCTCAACCTCGGCCTGTTTCAACTCAAGTAAAAAAATCTGTCTAGGAGCAGGTGCGGAAGCGTTGTCCATTTTTCTTATCCCCTTCTAAAGTTTTCCGGTCTTCCTCAGCTTCACCCAATTTCCCTCTTTAACCACCATTTGGTCCATCCTTCTGTTCCCCCAGCATCGATCTTGGTCTCTACATACTCCTTTGTCTTTTGGGTTTATAGGTCTGAATGATTTGGTGATTTTTTTCTTCTTTCTTTTTTTATTTTTATCTTTATTTTCAATTGTCTAGTCATACAAGCAACAGTATGAATGTCAAACTTCCGAGTTATTGAAAGACTTTGTTACAGATGATGCATAGTCAACAGCAGTGATGTTTCTTTTTACCTTTTACTTTTCTCTGCTTTTTCTTTCTCAATGGAAACAAACTTTCTTCTTCTTTTTTTTTTTTTCACTTTTTGGTTCTGCAATTGTGGCTATCACCGATATCGGAATGCTCCTCTGTTCATGTTCTTACCTGTGCCAGCATTAGTGATTCTTTCATGTGCGCACCCGGCATCCCCACATGACCCAAAAAAGTCAATAATTACTTGTATCATGACTTTCTTTAGCTTTTGGTCTCACCCAAATGATGCATCACCCATTTGCTTTAAGTGGGAATTAGTTTAAAGGCTTCAACCGCCTTCTTGTTGCTGATGACCGAATAATCTACCAGCATCTCTTCCCCGTATGAAAAGCTTCAAAATGATACCACCGGTAATTCTAGGGCAGATATACCAATCAGGCAATGCAATGTAATCCATATTGTGCAATTAATGGTTAAATGGAAATCCCAAATACTCGATTGTTATACAGGAACGTAAGCTTAAACACAACTTTGATAATGGAACTGAAGAGGATTGATTGGGAAAGTAGTAGACGGGCCGGCAACCAAATTCCAAGAAGTTTGCAATACCCACAAGAGGGTTCACTCAATTTCCATGTGAAATGCTAATGCACTGCCACTTGGTTTAAGGGCAAGGAGTAAATGAGGATCATGCCTTGTCCCAAACAATTCGATTGAGCTTGAACAACGAAGTGGCTAAAACATACTAAACGGATGCCTGTGAGGCAGATAGGGGAAAGGGTGAACCCCCAAACTCACGTGGACCATGAAGGACTCACCAAATGCTCTGCATGTGGTGTTAGGGGCCCATTCGGCATGTGACAAGTTCTTTGGCTGCTGCAAAAGGCATTGGATGGGGATGGGACCATTCTCTCTGTCTATCCCCCTACTTGCACATGTATATGCATGCTACAACACGTGAAAAATCCACTGCGACTGTCATTTCAACTACGCCCCTCCACCCTCATGCATTAACCCAAACGCCTCTATTGTTTTCTTCACTAAATGCTCAAAGCTGAACCTTAAATTCTTATCTCGTGTAGTCTGCCAATATGCCAGTATGGTGTGGTCACGAAATGTTAATAAATTGTTCAAAGAAGGGATGCTGCAGCACCTGCACAGTAGAGACAATAGTTCGCTGTGCACTGTGAGTGACATAATCCAGAAAATCAGGACCACGATTACTTATCGCGGGGCTGTGTTTGGCATGATCTCATTCAGAATCCTAGCTTCTTCCAAATGCACAATCTATAAGGGTGACAGGATAAAACCAAATTAGCTGACCAGCAGCATCTCTTACCTCAATAAAGTTTAACATCGTGAGCTCAGTTTTTAACATGCAAATGGAGTGGGTGAACTGATGGGAGACCAGCTATGTAAAATTGTATAGCCATCTAATACCTTCTGTTGGAGGGGGGGAAATCGACATATTTGACATATTTAAAGCATTTTTGACAAGAGTTATAGTGGATTGAGCTAGAATACTACTTGAATGATAGATAAATATCTCGAATAATTGAACTCCACGTTGTTGAGCTTCAAAATATCAACATCGGCAATGCCCTGAAAAGAGAGATTTTCTTCCTCTACATTCTCCTAATATCTTTTGCAAATTGCCAAAAAAGATAAATGCTCGAGAATATGTGCTTTCTATGAAAGTCGGTGAAATATAGAAGCCTACGAAAATAGTGCCCCAACAGGCCTAGATGTATGCCCAATCCAGAGTAATAAACAAGGAGAGCTTGTCAGAAATATCATGCTCATCTCCCGTTCAACCATAGTAAGCTGCTTGTATAGCTATGACACATTTCTTATGGACCACTTTTCTCCTTGCTGGTCACATGAAACATCCATTCAATCCCATTTCCCACTGACTTTAATTCGTTAAGCAGTCCTAAAAATAAATTAAAGGCTATACTCTCTCTAGTTGGCCTGCAACAAATTTTTGACACCAACCTTTTTGAAGGCAACTTTTAGGAGGCTGCATGGATTTGAACCCAATATCTGGTGTCTACCACCAATGGAAGATGTGGTTGGCTTTAAAAACCAATCTTCATCTGTCCGTCTCGAAGCTCACAAAAACTGAAGATCCTAACATAAAGCAGTCACTTGTCTGCAAATTAAGACTCATCAAATATTAAAATGTACTTATGAGACAAATTAAATAGGTAGTGTCCACATATCTAGTTCAGTAATTGCTGTGTAATCATATAGCATGCCTTACATTACAGGACACCGATTGATACATATCAAATAAGAAACATCCTTTAAGTTGAAAGCACGGTTCTCAATGATTTTTAGTAAGGGAGATTTTTCCCCACTAAGCACTAGGCAAACATATTTGTATAAAATTGCAACATTTATTGTTGTCCCTGTTAAAACAAAGTAAGTACCATACAAGCCTTGTTCCACGCTCTGCTGCTTTTTACCACAGACCGTTTACAGGAATCAGGAGAAGTGAAAACGCTGAAGAAAGCTTGCAACTGTCTGACAATCTACCATGCAATGGCAACAATGAAGATCTTTAGCTCACTCTTTAGATGGAGTACTAAAACTGTATCCAGCTTCAGCAAAGTGGGATTTCACCATAGCAAGAGCCCTATAACGGTGAGAAATCTTGTTCTTCTCTTCCTTCGGCATCTCTGCATATCTATAGGAATCAAGACATAATTCTATCAACAAAAGGCCTACTGTTATTTAGTTTAATTGACTGGATTATAATGGATCATAATACAGAATGCAGAAGTTAAAAATGAAAGCCTTACGTTTGGTCATAGCCATCAGGTTGAAAAATAGGATCCCATCCAAAGTCATTGGGTCCCCTAGCAGGAACTATTTTTCCCTAACATGTCAGCCAAAAAATAAAAACAAAGATATGTCAGCAAGTATATTTCATTTCATTCTGCAATCACAGTCATATTTTAAATCAGTGATAATTCTTGGACATAATATGAATGTACTGTCAAGAATTATTTAGTGTTCCTAGTCACTCTCAAATTTATCTCACAAATCCCTCCACCTACTCCTTTTTAATTAATTGTTAATTTACAGACAAATCCAGGCAACTTCTTCCTGGAAAACTTGGCCAAATGCTAGTGATATTACTGAAGAAAATCCTCAAAGATGTTAGGTCTTTAACCTTATCAATGATATACAAATCTTTCTGCACATGAGAGCGTAGAACCAAACACTCTTAGTCATTGTTCGATCTTTTCTCTTTCATTTTCCAAAAAAATATGTTTCTCTGCTAGGAAATGCTTAACTTCAAAAGTACTTGCAGCTTACAGTATTACTGTGTAAGATTCTAATTCATCTCGTTCTTGGAAGAAATATAGCACATACTAAACAAAAGTCATTGCGTCTAACAGGCTGAACATTTGAACCCAGAAGCAACCCAGACAGAAGTGTTCTTAATAAATGATTTCTTGCAAGATCTGTGCAAATTTTAGAGTTAAATATTAATAGGACGATATTACATGAAAATTATCATCTTAGATTATCTTCTGTGGCTTCGATGCTCTTTTCATGCATAACACATTTTTCTTTATTGTTTGTGTGACCTCCCAACTCAATTTCTTCCATATGGGTGGTCAAGCAGCTGAACTAGGCGTCAGGTATGAGGCTCAGTATATAATAAACTTTTTTGAGGGAAAGAGAAGTGGAACTAACAATTCAGTTACTTGAACATCTCATCAACTGCCCAGTAAATTAGGGCAGGAAATCATGGTCCAGGTTTAAAATCTCTTTGCCAAAAATACAGACATGCAGACGCAGTTTAAACTCAGAAACATAACAATGAAAAGAATAAGTTGATGATAGAGCAGGATACTCCTCATGTGGTTTTTAGCTTTTCATGGACCAAGAAACCATCAACATAAATCCAGCACTATGTTCAGATCATTAAGAACAATACATTGCTTTAATATTAGAAATGAGAAAATTCATAGTAACTCATATCAATTCATGCCTTGAAGTTTCAGAAACACCTTCTCCCCGCCCCCACAACCATTTTCTCTCTCCTTGTCTTCTTTCTTTTCCATTCTTGTCAAAAACATATTTAAATTAAATAACATCATACACAAACAAGCACATTCGGATTAGTATAACACTTTTGGTCTTATTCACTAAACAAGGTAAATTTGTACAGTCCAAAACCAAATTGCTTTGTCCTTTGTTATGGTCATATTTGACACCATTTCTTGGCCATAATTAAAGTTGAGATGATAAGAGAGTAAAGGGAAGAAAGCAGAATAACAATTTATGGAAACATACCGGAGTTTCCCCTAGAAAGGTAATAGGTTCAACATCAGGTCCAAGGGCAAAAGAAAATGCACATAATGCGTAAGCTGACTTATCCTCATATGCCATCAACAAGTTGTTTAAACCTAGAAAGAGTCACAGATCAGAGGAAAGTATTGGAAGCAGCCTAAAATTTTGATGAATGTAAACAAAATAAAAGGATATGAAAGAGCGCATGATGAGAATAAAACCTTCATGGCCAATCTTCTGCAGAAACCACTTGCTGCAGAACACATTAGATAAGACAAGAATGTGAACATAACATTGAAAAAGAATGATGATTATGAGAGACATATATTATTTGCAATATCATCTAATTTAATATTGTTCATATCATAACAAAACAAAGATTAGGCATCAAATTTGAGAAAATGAAGAGGGAATGGGAACAACAGGAACAGAAGATATCAAAAAATCCTTCTAAAATAGATGGACTATTGCAAGTGAGAGCAGTTACCATTCCCTCCTTTCAGCAGGGAATTATACTAACACAATGAACCTCCACTGTGGAAACAATGATCTTTTGTGTGCTAGTATATAACACATAATGCATAAAGGGCATTTGAGAATTTAAATGGACTTGATTAGAATCAAACCCTCAAAAACAATAACTCAAAGGAATCAATAGATGGTTTGAAAGCTGGTAGCAGAAGCTGGCTGAAACGTGGCCTAACTATTCTTCGTGGAATAATCATAAATTGACCAGGTTCAGTTCTCCAATATCAAAACAACAGCAGCACAAATATAAAACTGTTATGCATTTCAATTCTGTCCATTTTAATCAATTCTCTCCAATTATAATTCATCAAACTGAAGTGAGAATAAAGCTTATACCTTTTGAATTTAGCAAGAATGAATTAGAACTTACATGTATGGCCCTGCAAATAGTTTAACAATAAAAATCATTAACTAAACCCCAAAAAGAAAAGAAACAAATAAAAATATAGAAGATGATAAACACCTGGAAGACCCTTTAGAGCATTGAAACAAAGACATGTATCTTCCACCAACACCGGTCCATTCACCTTCCCATCCAATAGAAATATAACTTCTTAAACATAATATTCATGCTTTTTGGAAAAAAATATCTGGGTATTTTACAAATGATAAAGCATATGAATATGGGTATATAAACCTGGACAGCAGCCAAACGAGCCTTTTCTTTGGATATTTCTTCCGGTTCGCCTTGCAGTTCAGGCACTAAAGAATTAAAATGTAAATATATATATATATATATTTAAATAGTTGAAAACTAAAAAAGAGTGAAAATTTTGGGGGGGAGAAAAAGGGAGTACGGTCAAGCTTGAGGGACTGAAAGGGAATCGATTGGCCCAAGATGGCCTTGACTTCCTCCAACTTCTTGGCATTTCCAGTTACGAACGTCACCGGCCGTGACACCAACACTGCTCTCCCCGCCGCCTCCATTTTCCCGCCCTTTCCTTCCTTTTTCTCGCGCACGCAGAGAAAGCGGAACGGAGACCTTACACTAGCCAGCGCTCAGCAGAGCAGACACTTGAAATCCAAGAAGGACAAGCTCTTTTTTTTACTCCCATAATTGCTTCATGACAGAGCTTCCAAAATCGGGCCACATTTGACGACTGGTCGAGCTAGGCTTCAAAGACCCAACAACAAGTTGGACTTGCTGTCTGTCTGGTCTGAGGGGCCAAAGGCCTACCCAAAATTGGGTAAGGTTGGACAAGAGTGAAGCCCATTAAAATTTCATTGGGCTTCCAAGCCCATGTTGATTAGAGATTGAAAGGCTATGCAAAAATTGGAAATATATAGAGATAGAAATTATCAAATTCATATTTTAATAATACAGTAGCCCCTTAGTCCCTTCTAGCATGGGCCCAAAGATTAATCTTTTTTTTTTCGGTTCTTGCCCAAGTAATATATTTGAAAAATGAGATAGATTTCAAATCACATTGACCAGTCATTGTTTAATTATAATTTAAATTATACTAATTGGTAGAGTCCAGACAGCATGGGCCTAGGAGCTGTTAAAACAAAAACAACTTGTCACTAAACTCCACCATTTACAGGCGTATAAAAAAATGAACTGCATATTGTCCTTAACCAAGATGAGAGTCAAAAGAGCTTATTATGCTTTTCTCTTTGTTTTCTTACTCTAGTGAAAAAGTCATGTCTATTTGCACATGACAATTCATTAATTTGTCATTCTTGTCACCCCATTAGGTCACTTTCACCTTCATGTTCTCATAAATTATGTATTTATGTTATGTACACGCAATAGATAAATGAAACGATGTACCTTGAGCTCTCAAAACTGACCTTTGGATTGAATTATGAAGATTCCTCTCGGATCGGTATTCAAACCCTAAATCATAAAATTCTGACTTTAATATTATACTTTTTTTTATATATGATTTTTAAGTTATATAATAAGATATATGTAATCATTTTTCTTTCATATTTGAGCTCGAAATTTTTAAAATGAAATCTCTAATTCCAAGTATAGTGATCTTTCTTTAGAGACAATTGTAAAACTTTATATATACTTGCATTAATGGTATTAGGTTTAGATAATAGACCTAATATAGTGTGAGGTTGCCCTCCTCAAAAGTCTTTCCCTCCTAAGAATATTTATTTGTATGTTGCATTACCTCCTTTGTTAAAAGGCAAAAGGTGGGGTGTGAGTGAATAGGGTTTGTTTTGAATAAGCTTGTGAGATTGTGACAGAAACAAAACGTGTATAGATTCCAGTGGGGAAACTCCCAAGGCCACGACCTTTAAAATAGGGGGGGCAGAGAGGCAGCAGCGCCGTTTGGCTCCATATGGTCCTAAAGTAGTAGTTTAAGGGGAAAGCTTAGGTCTTACATGATAATTTAAATAATAAAACCTTACTTTATTCAAGATTATATTATTACAATAACGTTTTGCTCATAATATTTTATATTAGGTTTTTTCGGTTTGGTTAGGTGTATGAGTGGAGGCAAAAATTTGGATTCCCATCCTCACGTGATATGGCCTCAAAATCAGGGATGTGTTGGTGCTTTGCTAAAGCTACTCTTCCATTTCCACTTCCTTCCAAAAGTCCATAATCTTAATTATTTTTTCTCATGCCTTGTTTTGTTTTCTCTTTTCTCTTTTCATTCTTTTGATGATTATGGAATGTTAGATTGACCCACTTGGGAGAGTTTCCTCTGCCACATGATTGGTCACCCTTTGTTAGCTTAGTTATGATCATAGGCAATGTTAAATACTACCCATCAACACTCTAAGTTGTTGGGTTAGTACCTAGTAGGATGCTTTAAACTTTTAACATAGTTTGTTTCTACTATGCTATTCTTGACTCATTGACTTCTTTCACATTTATGACTCAATCTGCTTTAGGAGGTGCTTGTGAGTTGTGAACCTTTGTTTTTTTTTCCTTGTGAAATATGTGCTCATAATCAATTTTATTGAGTTAAATTATGGTTACCCCAAGTGCTAACTATCTTATACATTTTTTTTTCTTTTCATTAATGGAAGAAATTGATAATTTCAATTTATGAGTATTTTGCTAGTTTGCTTCTTAATATCAATAGACATTGAGATTCAAATATATCAATTATTCTGAATTTTTTGCTAGAATGACATTTATATATGTTGATCATTTGATCAAAATTCTGAGTGGACCAAATTAAATTGAATGTTGTTGGTGAATCCCATAACATATAATATATACTTTTGCTCTACATTACTGTATTGAAAATGCCAGTGCAGGCCTTACTCTTAGGTCAAGTATTAAATTAAGTGATTCCCCCCCTAAAGTCTTAATTCTTCTGACTAATATTAATAAAATTATACCTATGGTTGAGAAATTTGAAGCTTGCTTTGCTATGTATTAAATTAAAAACACACACAAATGCCATTGGATCTACCGGTGATCTGCTGTAATCCCATTTTTCGAAGGATGCTCATCTATATGTTTGTCAGCCCAAAATTATCTAAGCAACTTAAATTGCTAATCATACCGGCTTAATAAGCGCGTGTTAAGTACAATATTAGATTAAATTAAACTGAATTTACTTAATTTAATTAAGATTAAGGAACCATGCTTAGGGCGCATGTTGATACCTTGTGCAAGCTTGCGGAATTAGCAATCTATCATCATCTTGAACACAAACTTTGTTTCTTTGAATACAAGTATCTCAATGCTATCTCAATTAGTGATCCTAGTAATGAAGGTTATTTCAATTAATGATTTTAATTTACCGTGATTGATATAATGAAGACCATTTCAATTGATGTGATTTGATTGACTTGACTATTTTAATTGACTTAATGATTTTAGTTGTAATTTTTCTTAATTATAAGCTTGGTCATATAACGTTAGCTTGATCTAGGAAATTTCTCTTTATTGCATAGATTATTTTTCCTTTTGTATTGACAATGAAACTTGTATATAAACACCTAATGGCTTCTTAATAAAATCATCCAAAGAGTATTCAAAATCTTCAATAAGATAAGGTGATAATTTGATTTTTGTGAAAAAAAGGTCAGGAGATGTCACAAATCCTCCCAGCAGGCTTCTAATTGTTTGCAATAACTTGACGTTATGCTTATTTGTGAAGAAATAAAAGTCGATGGAGATGATAAATTATTCAATGTTATAGGGCTGCAACAAGTCAGAAATGGTCTTATAACTAGTAGACCGTTGGTATTTTATGTGGCTGGCATGCATAATTAGAGCAGGGCATGGTATTTCATTTCTAAGTTAAATGATAATATAATTAAATTAGTCTTCCCCCATGCTTGCTCTTGGATTCATCGGATTTTGGGTTAGGGTTCATTTTCTATTTCCAAAAGGGAAATCAAACAAAACATTGGAACCCACATTTTACCAAATTAATTTGAGTTTTAAGACCATTTTATTTGGATGAAATAATGATTAGTCCATTTAGCACGAGTGACCTTTCATTAAGGCTATCTATCCTTAAATTGCAATGTATCTTGGCAAGGGGCCAGAACTTATCTGGCTTTGGAATTTTATTCAAAAAAGGGAGGAAAAAAGTCTTTCATCCTGAATTCCTGATTATCTTCAGAATATATTTATGCTTTAATGTAAAGAGCTTGGTCAGATATATTGAGGATACACTTTTCATTAGAGGTTTTAATATATTTAGACAACCTTTTTGGCTTTGGACTGTGACCTTCAATAATTGTTTGAAATTTATTTCAAGGGAAGAGATCAAATTCAAGTGGCAATATATGCAATTCTGCTGAAATGGCATTGGGAAACAAAGGTTTTCATTATGCTACTTCTTGAGCCCACTGTGTCTCCCAAACTTTGCACACACAAAACAAAAAACCAACATCAAAGGAGGATCAGGACCATATCCAATTGTGACATTCTGTGCTGAACTTTTAGAATTATGGTATACTTTCTTGGCTTTAAGAACAATGTATATTGAGGTGGCCTTATATATAATATTTGTTAAATATCAATTACTTGAGTGATTTCAAAAGCAGTGATTATCATGAACTGGATGTTCCTAAGACTTAATTGGAATAAAAATAAAAGAAAAACCATCTTCTATTACCCAATGAAAACATAGGCCATAGACAATTGGTAATGATCACAACTAGTGAGCGCCAATCTGATATAAACAATTGAAAATCTTTGTTTTTTAGTTTTATGAAAAATTGAAAAACAATATGAAAGTATATAGTTCTCCGATTTGTTTTAACAAAATTAGAAAGCAAATGTCTTCAAACTTAACTAGTTAGTTACACCCAAATATTTAACTCATTAATTGGTGCATAACTCTCTGCCTAAAGAGTAAGGTCCAAATCTCTCTTCCCCCAATTAAAAAAAAAAAACTTAATTATTTAGTTTCCTTATCACTAGAGGTAGAGCATAATGGACATATTGCTCCCTCAAAATTTTTAAAATTTTTTTATTTTTTATATTTTTTCTTTTAATAGTTTCTATAGATTTTTTTTTTTAAATTTCTACGAATCAATTATATTTTTTTTCTTTCTTTTTTGTTATGTAGATTCTATCTTTTACTTGTCATATTTTTTTATTATGTGAATTTTATTTTTTATGATTTTAATCTTTAAAAATTAAAAAAATTATTATATAATTTTCAAATATAAGTTATAGTGTTGCATTGCTTAAAATTTCATCAATGTATTATTTTTTTATTAATCTTAATTGATAGATTAATTCATCTTATTCTGACTTTTCCGATTTCTATCACAACTATAGGGAGAATCATTTCAACAATGAAAATTATAAAAATAAGATTTCTAAATAAAATAGATAATAAGTTTTTTGTAGATAATTTAGTTATTTATATTGAAAAATACTGTTAACCTTTTCAATATAAATTTTTTTTAATATAGTATTGAGTTAATAGTTGATGAATTAGAATTTAGGAAATATAGTCGAGTACAACTTTTCCTAAAATATTATTATAAATCTTTTCTTTTTTATTTCTTTTGATTTACTTATTGTATAAAATTATTATTTATTATAAATCTTTTAATGGTTAATTAAGTTTAAAATATTAGTTTTAAAAATTTTTAACTTTTTTTTTTCTTTGACCATCTCAACAAAATTTGGCTAGTTTCGCCCCAGTTTATTACTATTTCTTTTAACACATAAAAAGCAAAAATGGTTTTATAACCAAAAATAAATTTTGTAATGCAAATAATATGCGTATTTTTAACCCATAAAGGTTTATTTGTCTGATTGTCTCTCCTTGTATAGTTGTAGAAGATAGCTTCATTGCTTAATAAAGTATAATGTTTGAATTAGATCAAATAAAGTAAAAAAGGAATTTTTTTTTTCTTTTGGGCAAAAGAGAATGCTGATATAATTGGTAAGAAAACATACCATTTATAATAACTTCCAAACGTCTGCTCTTATTTAAGGCAAAAAGTTGACTTGCCAAAACTAATTCAACAACAATATTAATCTTTAAATAACCATTACCAATCTGAAGTCTGAGACGAAAGTTTCCTACCCAAAATTTGGTAGTAATAATTACTAATAAGAAAAGTCATAACTCTTTCAAGAACATATGAATTCCCACTTAATTTAACCCAAATATTGCAAAAAATTAGATAACATGCCATGTTGGAATGGTGAATGCACCAGAAGGCTCAAGGGGGTTCAGGGGTCAGGGAGGTGGCACCAGGTAAATGGGTGCTTGAGATGAGCCGACACAGTTTTGTAACTGAACCCAGAAAAGCTTCCAGGGACCAGAATGGGAAAGAGTGAGCCCAATGTCCTTTTCTGGTTTAATAAAAGTAATAATAAAAAGCAACAGCGAATGGGGAAGACAGAAACACTAGTGGGTACTTGAAGTTGGAGCTAACTGCCACACTTTTCTCTCTTATATAGTGTAGTGTAATAGAGTCAAAAACTGATGCAGTACTATAACTATATATGAAACAAAATCTTCAATACATATAATATAGTATAACTTCTTTTCCTTGTTCTTTTTTCTTTTTTTTTCAATTTTTTCTCCCTGGGGAGAAACCAGATTAAACTATTGAGAGATACAGAAAGATATGAAGTCATGGGCACAGGTGGTGTCTCTCTCCTTGCTGCGCGTGAGACCAGCTAGCACCTCCCCTCCCTTATTAAAATCTCGTGTTTATATGTCGTTTATAGGGAGAGAGAGAGAAGCATCCTAGGAGTAGGAGAGTGGGGTGGTGAAGGAGGTGGTTGTGCTTGCGCAGTTTGTTGATCTCTAGGCTTTGCTTTTGTTCATTTCTTTATCTTTTTTAGTATTTGTTTAGTTTTAAGTGTTGTAATATAGAAAATTAAGCCAGTCCCAAATAGAGCTTGTTCTTTTGAGTTTGAGTTCAAAGCAAGAAAGAAATATAGTGTGTGTGTGTGAGAGAGAGAGATAGAGAGAGAAAGAAGCAAGCACAGAGAAAGAGAAGAAGCAAAACCCAATGATGCAAACCCGAGAAGAAAGGTTTGGAAATTGAGGCAAATGTCGATGCCCAGCTCGAGGCAATCCTCCTCCTCCTTCTTCTTCTTCTACAACCTCTCTTCTTCATCATTCTTCATTTCATTTCTCTTCTTCTTCCTCACTACTGCAACTTTTGCAGCTCCAAACAAAGAAGCTTCCATTCTATTCTCATGGATACAGTCTTCTCCAACTCCACATTCCTCTTTTTCTAACTGGAAAAATCTTGACCCCAACCCATGCAACTGGACCTACATAACATGCTCTCGTCAAGGTTTTGTCACTGACATCAATATACAGTCCGTCCCTCTTGAGCTTCCTTCACCAACCAATCTCTCTTCTTTTCACTCTCTCAAAAGACTAGTCATCTATGATGCAAATCTCACTGGCACTATCCCGGTTGACATTGGTTATTGTACAGAACTTACTATCATTAAACTTAGCTCAAACAGTCTGGTTGGCTCCATTCCTGCAGGCATTGGTAGGCTCCAAAATCTTCAGGACTTGATTCTGAACTCTAATCAGCTAACCGGGAAAATCCCAGTTGAGTTAGGTAACTGCAAAAGCCTCAAGAATATTTGGCTTTATGATAACCTTCTTGGCGGAGCTATCCCAGCTGAGCTAGGAAAATTGTCCAGTCTTGAAGTTCTTCGAGCTGGAGGGAACAAAGATATTGTTGGGAGAATTCCTGATGAGATAGGAGACTGCAGCAACTTGACTGTTTTGGGGCTAGCTGATACAAGAGTTTCAGGTTCATTACCACCCTCACTTGGGAAGCTAAGCAAGCTTCAAACATTGTCTATATATACTACAATGCTCTCCGGTGAGATCCCTCCTGAAATAGGTAACTGCTCTGAGCTTGTAGACTTATATCTTTATGAAAATAGTCTATCAGGATCGATCCCGCCACAGATTGGTAAACTTAAAAAGCTTGAACAACTGTTCTTGTGGCAAAATAGTCTTGTTGGGAGTATCCCAGAAGAGATTGGCAATTGTAGTAAATTGATAAATATTGATCTTTCTTTGAATTCTTTATCTGGAACCATACCTTTGTCTTTGGGGGGTCTTTTGGAGCTTCAAGAGTTTATGATTAGCAATAACAATGTGTCTGGTTCAATACCTTCAAATCTCTCCAATGCTAGTAATCTTCTGCAGTTGCAACTTGATACAAACCAGATTTCAGGTTTGATCCCACCAGAGCTTGGAATGTTGTCAAAGCTTACTGTTTTCTTTGCCTGGCAAAACCAGCTTGAAGGAAGCATTCCTTCAAGTTTGTCTAGCTGTACTGATCTCCAGGCATTAGATTTGTCACATAATTCTCTCACTGGTAGCCTTCCTCCTGGCCTGTTTCAACTTCGGAACCTGACAAAGCTTCTGCTGATTTCGAATGATATTTCTGGTTCTATACCCCCAGAGATTGGAAATTGCAGCTCTCTTGTGCGTTTAAGGCTTGGTAACAACAGGATCACTGGTGTCATTCCTAGCGAAATTGGGAGTCTTAAGCGCTTAAATTTTCTTGATTTGTCTAGCAACCGACTTTCTGGCCCAATTCCATATGAGATTGGGGGTTGCACAGAGTTGCAAATGATAGACCTCAGCAACAACATTCTACAGGGTCCCCTGCCTAACTCATTGTCATCTCTATCTGACCTCCAGGTGTTGGATGTCTCCATCAATCGATTTGATGCTCAAATACCAGCAAGCTTGGGCCGTCTTGTGTCATTGAACAAGCTAATTTTAAGCAAGAATTCATTGTCTGGATCAATACCTTCTGCTCTTGGCCTCTGTTCAAGTCTCCAGTTGCTTGACCTTAGCAGCAATGAGCTCACTGGAGGCATACCAACAGAACTTGGTCGAATAGAAGCCCTTGAGATTGCTCTTAACTTGAGTTGCAATGGACTTACAGGGCCAATCCCTTCTCAAATGTCAGCACTTAGCAAGCTTTCCATACTGGACCTTTCCCACAACAAGCTTGAGGGGGACCTGGCTCCACTTGCAGCGCTTGATAATCTCGTTTCTCTGAACATCTCCTACAATAACTTCGAAGGTTATCTGCCTGACAACAAGCTTTTTAGGCAGTTACCACCAGCAGACCTGGCTGGAAATCAAGGCCTATGTCCTACAAGCCGGGACTCGTGCTTCTTGGGCAGTTATGGCAGGGCAGGATTATCAAGAACTAAAAATGAGATAAGGCGATCGCGGAGGCTTAAACTAGCAATTGCATTGTTGATTACCCTAACAGTGGCAATGGTTATTATGGGGACAATTGCAATGATTAGGGCTCGAAAAACCATTAGAGATGATGATGATTCTGAGTTGGGTGACTCATGGCCATGGCAATTCACTCCCTTCCAGAAGCTAAATTTCTCAGTAGAGCAAGTTTTGAAATGCCTGGTGGATGCTAATGTGATTGGAAAAGGGTGTTCGGGGGTTGTTTATCGTGCTGATATGGACAATGGTGAAGTCATTGCAGTGAAGAAGCTTTGGCCAACAACAATGGCGGCATCTGATGGATGTAATGATGACAAATGCGGGGTTCGTGATTCTTTCTCAGCGGAGGTGAAAACGCTTGGTTCAATCCGTCACAAGAACATTGTTAGGTTTTTGGGCTGTTGCTGGAATCGAAATACAAGATTACTCATGTATGATTATATGCCTAATGGGAGCTTGGGGAGTCTCCTCCATGAGAGAACAGGGAATGCTTTGGAATGGGAGCTCAGGTACCAAATTTTGTTGGGGGCAGCACAAGGCGTTGCTTACTTGCACCATGATTGTGTCCCTCCAATTGTTCATAGGGACATCAAGGCAAATAATATCCTAATTGGCCTTGAGTTTGAACCTTACATTGCTGATTTTGGCCTTGCCAAGCTTGTAGATGATGGTGATTTTGCTCGTTCCTCCAACACTGTTGCAGGCTCTTATGGATATATTGCTCCTGGTAAGATTTCTTCCATTTAACTAAATGCAATGTTTTCCAAGTCTATTATAGTAAAGTATTTATTTAATTTTCATGTGTGCTGCTTTGTTATGTTAATTGCTATGTTTTCCTTGACAAAATTCATGCTTAAGCATTTACTCTTAAACATTTACAATGTGGCTTCTTTATCTAGAAAAGTCAAATTCATTGTTGCAGTGCTTGGCTAATTAATGATTCAAGGTCATTTTATAGCAATCTTGAGCTAATTATTTACCGTTTCTTGGCAGAATATGGTTACATGATGAAGATTACAGAGAAGAGTGATGTTTATAGCTATGGTGTAGTTGTGTTGGAAGTCTTGACAGGGAAGCAACCAATTGATCCAACAATACCAGATGGATTACATGTCGTTGATTGGGTTAGACAAAAGAGGGGAGGAATCGAAGTACTTGATCCTAGCCTACTGTCTCGACCAGAGTCAGAAATTGAGGAAATGATGCAAGCATTAGGTATAGCTTTATTGTGTGTAAATTCATGCCCTGATGAAAGACCAAACATGAAAGATGTGGCAGCAATGCTGAAGGAGATTAAACATGAAAGAGAGGAGTATGCAAAGGTTGATGTGCTACTCAAGGGATCACCAGCAATTGATACAAAGGAAAGTAAGAATTCAAGCACAGTTCCAGCAACATCATCATCAAAACCAGCAATGCAAAGCTTGTATCCAAAAAGCAATAACTCCAGCTTCTCTGCATCCTCTCTACTTTACTCATCTTCGCCGAATCCCAGAGTGGGGTTAAAGTGATAAAGCCAAAAATGGTTATAGGTAAGCAGAAGGAAGTTTGTTTTCTTGTCTGTTTCTTCAGTTTCAAAACTTTTTTGTTTTGTATGTAAAGAAGAAAAGCTTGATATTTGTTATAACTAAATTCTGGAAAAAAAAAAAAAAGAAGGCCAAGAGTTGCAGGTTTGGCTCTTGGAGCACTGTGTTAACAGCTAAATACAAGCAAAACAACTATTATCTCACAGTTTTCCACCAGGCCATGCAATTGTTACTATTACTATTTAGGTCGCAGGGGTTCCTTTTCCTTTCCAGGGAAAAAGGAGTGCTTGACTGGCTTTAAGTCACAGAGCATATGAAAAGAATCTAAGAATCTAGTAAAAAGTTCATAAAAAGTTTCTCACCAGGTGATTTCAGACTGAAAGATCAAGTCATTGATTTGACCTCTAAATTCTGTTGGATGGGAACCATGATAAGTTGGGGGCCTTACCTTTGAGTCCTTGCATGTGTGACTGTATAACGTAGCTTGGTGTGTCAGTTTTCTCATTCCCTAGTTAGTAATCAGTAGGAAAGAATTGATTCCTAATATTGCCTTCCAAGGATCTTAGATTGCTGTGCTGCTTTAACCAGGGCAAAGCTTTCTGTGGAAAAGGACTACTGCACTTTCGGCTCTAAAGTTCACATTGGCTGTCTGTACAGCTGTGTCCAAATATATTGTCCCAGTGACACTGCTGTTACCTTATGAAGCAGTAAATTTTATTTACGTTATCTTTACTAGATTTTTACGGCAATTGACTTTCTTGTTGATCAAGTAAAAAGGAAGTAGGAAGTACGATTTACTACTAAGAAATGTGGTAGAGAGCCATAGATGGTTTAATGAAGAGAGAGGTATTGATTTAAGTCTTACAATAGTCATTAAGGGATAAGAATTTACAGGCCAAGTCGAACTTAAGAATCTTGTGATTTTCCCTTTCCACTGCTACGCAATGGACATCGCCTAAAGAAGTGAATCATCCATATCAATCTTCCCTTGTTCATGAAGGATTTTTCTATGGTACTCATTGCAAAGGACATTTTCCAGCTTTGATTGTGCCTATCGGAGTGTGATAATGCAAGCACAAGTACCCAAAGTACCATATTTCCATACTCAGGTGCCGCAGTTTTGCATGAAAATCAAGGAAAGAATAAGGGAAAAACAGTGGCTGCTATGATACATCTAAGCCAGAAGCAAAAACAGCTTGCCAAGAGCATAGACTAAGCAAAAGCTGCTTAAATAATTCATATTTATTACTCAAACGATTGCATAATTGTTTCAAGTGTTGTACACAGAAATTAGTGCACATAGCTTGACTTCTATATAGCAGTGAATTCTGTTGCAATCTTAAAATTTATATGTTTACTGAATTTATATGTTTTATTGCAAAGTTTATCTGGAGCTTAGCTCAATGCAAATCATGTCCCACACTCAAGAAAGGAAATCTTAAATGTCTTTATTATTAAAGGGCATTTTTATTTATTTTGTGGGGTGATACTGGTTTCACTGATGTCTTTCCAGTATGTTTGGCATGTTAGTATTTTTTTTTTCTTGAAAAGCTAGTACACTTCACTTCAAACCAAGCATATATCATGTAATACCCCACATCTCATATCAAATGTAAATGTGATTGTTAAGGTTTATATAACAATACAAGTCTATCACTACTAGTAAATGTGATTGTTAAGACTTATATAACAATACAAGCCTATCATTAGTAGCAACTTAACTTTTAATAAAAATACCTAATTGTTAGGTACAACAAAGGTTTATTCTATTACTATGCTAATAAACAAATTTTCTATAAATGAAACTGATCCTTCCTAACCCTAACTAGGAATTGAGAATGTAAGGAAGCCTTCATCTGAAATTTACCAAGCGTGGACTCTCCTTGACCATAAGAAGCCAGAGGCTTTATGCTGGTAAACCTCCAAATGTGAGTATTGGAGATTTTGGTGATTGGAACCTAACTCTTTTAAGTAATGAGCTGGAAGATGTGCCCAACTGCCCAAGAAGTAACATTTGGAGTCCAACATACTACCCTACTCTTTAAATAAGGAAAACAATTTAATAAAAAAAAACTCTACATGCCTCAAATTATTGGAGTCAAGCATTCATCTGATAAATCCCTGGGTTATTGGCAGTTAGCTTTTCCTGATGTTTTCAATTGCTTCCCAAAAGAGTAAGAATTATTCTATCTCAGTATATTCTTTTTTTCCTGGTTTGCCCGAGGGCATCTCCAAATTGTTGAAGCTTCAGATTTCACACTTCGTAGACCTTAAAATATGATTACTAATTGTTGCCTGATATTTATGCCATCTTCAACGTCAAAATTATGGAAAGAACAAATGATTATTGGTGAGAATTTTGCTGTCCTCAGCTATGTAGAGAATATGGACAAATGAAAACAGTATAAAGAACTTGGCATGTTATCCATAGAGCATGAGCAAGGGGAAAGAAGCATTCCTGCCCTAATTTACTGTATTTCTAGAGTTGATTTATCTGATCAGTTCAACACAATTTAAGTAATTCAATATTTACCATGTGCATAGTCTGACTCTAAGTAATGTCATGATCTTTTCAACATGACATTTCTATGTCAGGTCCAAAAAGGCCACAACCATCTGCTCCGCAGTCTGCTCAGCGGCCAATAGAGCAGCCACAATGATGCCAACATTAAATTGCTTTTCTGAAGAATCGAAAAAAGGAAAAAAGATTAGTAAACTTTTTTTTCTGGGACAGCTTATTGTAGACACATAAATTTTAAAAATAAAATAAAATAAATAAATAAATAAATAAATAAAAAAAATAAAAAAATTAAAAAATAAAAAATAAAAAAAAATCGGGATGGCTGGGCGTACGCC